>NW_026652278.1:176479621-176504647 GCF_009828535.3 Hylobates moloch
TCTGCGTTAGGCATGCACCTCTTGCACCTGCCACTAACCTAATATTCATGTTGCCCATAGGACGTGTTGATTGACTGCAAGGAAGCTTCACAGGAGAGGATTTTGCATCTGTTTCCTTCACGGTGTTGTCACGGTCATCACCAGCTGTATAATGGATGCTGGCACAGGGTAGGTGCTCAGTATGTCTTAATAGAGTGCATGGCTGTGTGAATTAGTGGGTGAATTGTGACAGGACTCTGAGTCGACTTAGGGAGGCACAACTATGCCCCTCGCTGGAAGAATTAGGGAGGGCAGGTAAGATAAATGCACTCCTCTTCTGAGAGGGCTTATCTGTCAATGGAAGAGATGCCGTTTAGTTTACCATATTTCTTTTCAGCTCTCTCCACCCAGAGTTTAAACAAGCTGGTCCTCACAGCCACCATCCAAGATTCCAAGTTTCAACTGCCCCATCTCAGGTGTGATGTCTGTGGAATATCGAACCTGAAATGTTAAGCCTCCAAGCCTAAACTTGAAAAATGATGATGGCTATCACAGGAAATTACATTATAAATGGAACATGGTAAAGAGGAAATTAAGTCTGTCTCACTGTCTTGACACATAGACGCCACCAATATTTCCTTCAGAAAATGTGCACTTCTAGGCTCTAAGCTTTATGAGGGCAAGCACCACATCTATTCCATTGTGACTTCGGTACCTGGTCTCCTTCACTGCTTGTTACATAGGAGGTGACAGGAATGACTTGATTAATGAATATATGCATTTTAGTGAGTCATCTAACTCAGGTGGTATATTGAAAAAAAGATACGTCTTTTTCATAGCAGGCTATTAGTGGTAAAAGCCGGGATTAGAAATCAGAAAGAAAACTTTGGCTTTAGTCAAACCAATTATGAGAAATTGACTAAATTCCTCAGTCTCTTCAACGCTTTTATAAGTATGTTTGTGGTATAAATGAACCATAAAATTATGGTTTGTAATTTAAGATGGAGAACATCACTTATTTTTGTTCCTTAAGTGAGTCAGAAGGTAAGTGACCTAAAGCATTGAAAATTACTACTTTTGTTGCATAAATGATATTTTAAAGAACAATTAAATAGTTTACTCTATCTGCAAAGTAGTGATAATTTCTGTTTTACCTACAGACTGTAAAAGTAACGTGAATTTTGTAAACTGGGAAATACTAATGAAAAGTAACCTGTTATATTACATTTCAACTTTCTTTATTTCTCCAATGATTAGTGCAATTGCAGAAGTTTTGCTTTAATACTCTTTCAACCTTTTTATTGGTTTTGTTTTGTTTTGCCTTTAGTACTTTGACTTTGTTGCTTTGCGGTTACCACAGAGTTAAGTTTTTCTTCGTGCTATTGTCCGTATTAAATTTTGGTGAACTCTTTGCAGCTGAGGTTTTAGTGGTTCTTGGGTTGTTATAGTTAAATACTTTAGGCCGAACACTTCATGGGATATGCTTATTCCAAGTAAATAACTCAGCAAGAAGCTCATTTCTGCATATTTCCCTACTGCTTGCTCATCTAGTGTGACAAATGCCCTTTCAAAAGATTAACACCACTGAATGCTTAAGACCTTGGGCGAGGTGAGACCAAATTAGCTGGAACCGCGGATTTTGAATATTTAATAAAGCATTAATGAGCAACCAACCAAATAAGAAACGTACAGTTTGTTGTGTTGACAGACCTCAAACCAAAAAACTTGTTTTAAATTGCTGCAGTCTTTTCATTTTCACCATTATGGCTAAAAATCTGCCAGTAATTTCATTATAAACTCTATTTCCAGAGAGATTCTATTTGGCAATAAAAATTAATTCTGATTTAAGAAGTTTTTTTATGTTGCTGTAATATACCACAAAATTATACTTTCTAAATTCATATGACTCTAGGGAATATGAATCTACTAGCAAATCGCGCCCCTCCTTTTCTTTCTCCCATAGTATGGAAGACAAATGACCACAGAGATTTTTAAAATTTTTCTTTCTTTGGGGCTATACAAAATATTTAATCAGTGATATTGTTTGTTACTCGTGGGCATATATAAATATTTGATATGCTTTCTTTTTTTTTTTTTTTTTTTTTTTTTTTGAGACGGAGTCTCGCTCTGTCGCCCAGGCTGGAGTGCAGTGGCGCAATCTCGGCTCACTGCAAGCTCCGCCTCCTGGGTTCACGCCATTCTCCTGCCTCAGCCTCTCAGAGTAGCTGGGACTACAGGCGCCCGCCACCACGCCCGGCTAATTTTTTTGTATTTTTAGTAGAGACGGGGTTTCACCGTGGTCTCGATCTCCTGACCTTGTGATCCGCCCGCCTCGGCCTCCCAAAGTGCTGGGATTACAAGCGTGAGCCACCGCGCCTGGCTGATATGCTTTCTTAAAGGAAGTAACAACCTGATAATAATTACTTTCCTGTGTAAGTCTTATTTATATAAATAAATTCAAATTATTAATATAATCCACAAGAATGAACACATTTTGCATAACTGGGAGATACTACTCTAAGCTTGGATATTTCTGACCCAAATCCCTACGTAATTGTGTGCATATGTTAGTCATGGTAATGCTAGCTGCTGTAACAAAAAGATCCTTGCACGGTAACAGTTCATTTGAAGCTCATGAAGCAGTCCTGGATGGGGGTGTCTACTAGAAGGCTCTCTCCTATATAATCGCCTAGGCAGCTGGTGTGGAAGAGACTGTCATCTTCAAAGACTGTCATAGTGACTTCAAAGATTGTCATAATTGCCTTCATCCCTAGTATCTGGAAGAGAAAACAAACATGGGTGAGGGTGCTTGTGAGTTTTATAGACAAGATCTGGAAGTGGAACGCGTCCCTTGCACTCAGATGTCATTGACTAGAGCTCGTAGCTGCAAGGGAGGTTGGGAGATGCAGGCTTGTTTCTTACATAAAAAGAAAATGGGCCGGGCACGGTGGCTCACGCTTGTAATCCCAGCACTTTGGGAAGCTGAGGAGGGCAGATCACAGGGTCAAGAGTTCAAGACCAACCTGACCAACATGGTGAAACCAATCTCTACTAAAAAAAAAAAAATGCCAGGAGCGGGGGCTCATGCCTGTAATCCCAGCACTTTGGGAGGCTGAGGCAGGCAGATCACCTGAGGTCAGGAGTTCAAGACCAGCCTGACCAACAGGGAGAAACCCCATCACTACTAAAAATGCAAACATTAGCCAGGCATGGTGGCAGGCACCTGTAATCCCAGCTACTTGGGAGGCTGAGGCAGGAGAATTGCTTAAACTGGGGAGGCAGAGGTTGCAATGAGCCAAGATCATGCTGTTGCACTCCAGCCTGGGGGACAAGAGCGAGACTTCCTCTCAAAAAAAAAAAAAAAAGAGAGAGAGAGAGAAAAAAATGACAGCACAGATTTGGGAGAACAATGATTAGCCTTTGCCGTAATATGCATGCTTGATTCACTACGTTAAGACCAAAGTAGTATTGCTACATTTAAACTTTCAATGTAAAATAAAGGCATTGGTGTTTCCTGTCTGTTTTCTGTAAATTATCTACTGTGGGCAAATGGGTATCTAGTCCAAACTTAAGCAAAGTTGAATTAGAGAAGAAGTCTAGTTAAATACTCTGTTTATTTGAAAATATATTTAAAGTTAATCTTTTTCCTAGGAATACTGATTTAAAAAATTAAAGTTACCATGATTGAATGGATATCTTTGAGGAATAGATAACTTAGGATGTATTTCATCAGCCTTCCAATACTCCTCTGTAATTGATCTGAGCCATGTGACAGTGACTGGTCTCTAATACACTTCACTTGTCATAGTTGATGTCTTAGAAATCAAAGTCTTTGTTTATGCTATAGCTTCCTAAATTAACTATTATAATGGAAGTCACATGGGATGACACAACGATCCCTAATTTATAAAATATGAAACCAATAACTACCTCTTTAGAAAAATTGATTGGCCAGGTGTGGTGGCTCATGCCTCTAATCCCAGCACTTTGGGAGGCTGAGGCAGGCAGATCACTTGAGGTCAGGAGTTTGAAATCAGCCTGGGCCGCGTGGTGAAACCCCATCTCTACTAAAAATACAAAATAGCTGGGTGCGGTGGTGGGTGCCTGTAATCCCAGCTACTTGGGAGGCTGAAGCAGGAGAACTGCTTGAACCCAGGAGATGGAGGTTGCAGTGAGCCAAGATCATGCCACTGCACTCCAGCCTGGGTGACACAGCAAGACTCCATCTCAAAAAAAAAAGATTATTATAATATGGTTTTGTCAAGTAGATTTTCATTTCAGAAATCGTGTCTCCAGTGACCTCGGTAAATCAAATCCTTATTTTTAGCAAATTCATTAAGATCAGAAACAGACCTTGGAAGTCCTGGAAGCTGCTCCATTTGCTTCTAGAGCCTGCATGTCACCATGATCCATTAACCTCCTCTGTATCATTAATGAGTGGCTTGTATGCATCAGAAATAGGGGCACGATGATGAATAGGAGCTTACGGTCTAGTGAAGGGACACACATATGACACTGTCACCCTCTCCCACTGCAGAGCTGGCACTGCATACATTCATAGCAAAGAGAAAAGCAAAGGATGCAGGGTGGGCTGCCTACCTTTAGTAGCAGAACTGAAAATCAATACATGAGTAGATGTATTGGCGGGAATGACACCTAGATTTGACTGACGAAAGATTCTCAGTCCTGCGCCCGAGCATGCTGAAAAATGCACTGTTGTCATCCTGAGTTTGCTGACCCAGCCAAGCATGCACTGGCTGTTTGGTAAAAATTAAATATTCATCATAGGCAGAACCATTTTTAAAGCGCTAAATGATAATTCCTAAGGAAAACTGTAATTGGCATTTCTATTCTTGAAGCTGTGACACCGCTCATCTCTCTCTCTCTCTACGCTTATAGAGTGGGGCATGATAAAGAAGCTCTCCCCATGGTTCCAAATTCTACCCATCTAGTCACCAGGGACAAGCATAGAGGCAAGAGTGGCCAAAAGAAATACCAAGGAACCACGGCCAAGCTGGCTTTAGGGGCAGCCTTGTTATCATCCATGTTATCCTTCATATCTTGGCTATATCAGACAGTCAATAGAGACTTCAGGCTACCTCTCCTCCTGTTTCCCTCCCTCTCCAGAGGCTATGCTCCAGGCCCATCCTCTCAGCCACCATCTCATATTCCATGATATATATATATATTTTGTCACTGCGTCTCATCAAAGTTTTCTTTCCCATGTCCCATAGCTTGGCACTTACTGGAGAGCTAATAGTCTAACCCAGCCACTGTAGCATACTTTCATAATAAAGGACGCCTTAGAAAGTGCAGGTTTACAGTGCTGCAAAGCGACTCCACTAGTCGAGATCTTAGAGATCTTAGAGAGCATGGATTACTGGTGGTAAAAGTAACTGTGGGATGGAGATCATTTTAGTGCCTTTGGTAGACAGACTCCTAAAACAGCCTCCAGTAATCTCTACCTCCCGGTATTTATGCCTGTGTAATCTGCCCTTGTGGGTGGACTGTAAGTAATAATTCAATTCTAAACCAATACATATAGCAAAATAAATGAAATGCTACATAGGTGGTTAGTTTATGAAAATCCATGATTTCCAGCTTGTTAGCAGGCTTTCTCTCCCACCTTCTTGGCTTGTATGTAATAATGAAGAAACCTGCTGTGTAGGAGGGGCCCACGTGGCAAGGAACTGAGGGTGGCCGCTGCTAGCAGACAGCAGACACTGCAGCCCTCAGTCTAGGAGCCCACAGGGACTGAGTGCTGCCAAAAATCGCCGAGTACGCTTAGAAGGGAATCTTCCACAGTTGAGTCTTCAGATGAAACTGCAGACCTTGGGCTGATGGTGTTTTTTTTTTTTTTTTTCTCACTCAGTCACCCAGGCTGGAGTGCAGTGTCATGATATCAGCTCACTGCAACCTCCGCCTTCCAAGTTCAAGAGATTCTCCTGCCTCAGCCTCCCAAGTAGCTGGGATTACAGGCACCTGCCACTGTGCCCGGCTAATTTTTTGTATTTTTAGTAGAGATGGGGTTTCACCATCTTGGCCAGGCTGGTCTCAAACTCCTGACCTCATGATCCACCCGCCTCAGCCTCCCAAAGTGCTGGGATTACGGGCATGAGCCACCTTGCCCAGCCAAGCTGACGTTTTGATTGTAACCCTGTGAGAGACCAAGACACAGGACACTGCTAAGCCATGCCCTTATTTCTGATACACAGAAACTCTGAGTCACTAATGTGTGCTGTTTTAAATGGCTATGTTTTGGTGTGATTTGTTACTCAGCCATTGATAGCTAACCCATGCCTTACACTGCTGCATTGAGATAGATGGCTACACACTCTGCTAACTTGGGAGTGATCGCCTAGAGGCAGGAGCAGTGACTTTTGTATTTTAATATCATTACTACCTAACAATAAATACTTGTTAATTGAATGTGTGAACAAATATATTTGTGTATGTAAAGCCACTGATCTCCAGTCCTCTGTACTGTTCAGCTTGCGACAAAAGTGTGTTCTTGTGGTCTCCTTTTGCTTGGTGGGAGCGGGTGGAGGGGAAAGGCTGGTCATTCCATTATGTTGGCAGAGCTAAAGGGATATGACCATGTGGTCTTCTGTGTCTTCATACCAGCTCCTGTCAGAAGCCGTGGCCCGGCTCCTGCTGAAGCTGTTCTGCAGGCTGTGTCCTAGAACTTCTCTGCACAGCAAAGTTCTTCACTGTGTAGTTTCTATCAATCTAACTGTCTTTTATAATTCACAATGCTTTAGATTCCAGAAGCACTTTATTGGCTGTATATATCAGTGTTTTATATGCTTAATTATATATTAATTACAAAGCTTTATCACTCTATAGATGTATTATATGCTGTATTACAGCAAAGGAAAAATTGTAAATTCACAGGCACAATAAATGTGCAAGTGTAAAACCTGGGGCCTGTGCTTGTGTTACTTCATGTTTAGTGTTAAGCAGTTAAATTCTAAAGCCCACTCTGCTGATGTTGACAGAGTGTGTAATTGATAATAATGAATAATAATGACAAAAATCAATCGCTAGGCTTTAGGGCTTGCCAAACAATGGAAGCTCTTGATATTTTGAAATGAGGGTATGCAAGAACGAAGCAAATTCAAACCCATGTGTTTGCTTTCAGCATGAAGAATATGAATTAGAAAAATCTGGAGGTGGAGAAATGGCATTTGCTGCCTCTCTCTGAAGTTAATATTCATTCAGCAATAAACCACTCCACTGTAAAGCAGATGTCTGGAGGAACTGAGAGATCCTCTGGTTTTCCAAGCATGGCGTGGACACACGGGCATTGTAAGACTCTTAGCCCTTCTATTTCTCTTGTATTTTGTAGCTGTTTTGAAATACTTTATGAACAAAGAAAGTAAAAACAGAAATAGATAGAATATAAGAGTAAAACATCCAATAATTATTGGCATCAAGGAATTGGAAATATTTCCTAAAGTAGAAAAGCTAGAATGCTCTCTGGGGGTTTAATTTAAATTATAGTTTTAGTTTTTTTAAACCTGTAATCAGTATACCTAAAGCAGGTGTTTGTTTTGAAGATAATAGTTTAAAAAGGCTTTTCTCTGTGCATCGTAATCAGGGTAATATTTGAGTCATTTAAATTTATTTTATATGGTGATTATTAGCACATTACATGAATGTAACAGAGACCAGGTCTGTATTGTTCTTTTTATTATAGATTTAACTTTGATATAACAAGTTTTGAAGAAAGAAGAGGGTTGCCAATTATTTTTCTCGTTGAAATTGAACATTTAAATTTCTAGTACTTAATACCATGAAAGCTGCATAATGGCAAAAAGCTTCATTATTCACCAGAAGGAATCCGAGAGCAGAATAATACATCCCTTGAAAGGATAATTATTTAAACAGAATTAGCGCATATTTTGTCTCTAAATTGAGGATAGCATTAGAACTTAACTCATACGGCTGGAGTGCTAGATGATACTTGGTATTAAATCAAATGGGGGTTATCAATTGCTTAGAGCAGTGCTAGGCACACAGTAATGGCTTGCTCACTTCAGATGCCATTCTTCTCACAAGCGTCCTCATTTTGCTCATGCAATACTCAGATACACACAATTACACCTCTGTAGCTCATCTGATCCTCTCTACCAACCCTTGAGTTCATTTTCCAGGACCTTCTGTAACAAAATACCACATGTGTGTGGCTTAAAACATCAGAAGTGTATTTTCTGACAGCACTGGAGGCCAGGAGTGCAAAATTTAGTCATCAGCAGGGCCACACCCACCCCCCTAAGACTCTGGGTAAAATCCTTCCTTTCTTCTTCCTAGCTCCTGCTAGTGAATGTTAATTGGGGGTGTTCCTTGACTCACAGCCGCATGACCCTAATCTCTGTTTCTGTTACCCCATAACGTTCTCCCTGTGTGTCTCTGTCTTCTTAGAAAGATACCAGTTGATTGGACGAAGGTCCATCCTACTCCAGAATGGCCTCATTTTAACTAATTACATCTGCAGCAACCCTATTTCCAAATGAAGTCACATTCTTAGGTCCCAGGGTTTAGGATTTCAGCATATCTTCTTGGTGGACACAATTTAACCAGTAAGAGCCCCCATCTGCTGACAAATTTTTTAAAGCATATATAAAAAGTATGAAGTACTTTTGGGGCCAGACACAGTGGCTCATGACTGTAATCCCAGCACTTTGTGAATCTGAAGCGGGAGGATTGCTTGAGCTCAGGAGTTTGAGACCAGCCTGGGCAACATAGCGAGACCCTGTCTTTACCAAAAATTTAAAAAAATCGGCCGGGAATGGTGGCATACACCTGTAGTCCCAGCTACTTGGGGGGCTGAGGTCTGCATAAGCCTAGCAGGTTGAGGCTGCAGTGAGCCATGATCGTGCCACTGCACTCCAGCGTGGGTGACAGAGTGAGACACTGTCTCAAAAAAAAATAAAAAGAAAAAAGGAAAAGTATGAAATATTTTGGTAGAGTAAATATAACCCTTAGCAACGATGAAAACATCCCCTTTTTGTAAAAGCTCGTTCTCTTTGGGTAATTACATAGTCTCCCAAATATTCTTTTCTGCTCTTGTGCTTTCTTTTTCTTTCTTTCTTTTTTTTTTTTGAGAGAGAGTTTCACTCTTGTTGCCCAGGCTGGAGTGCAATGGCAAGATCTCGGCTCACCGCAACCTCCACCTCCCGGGTTCAAGAGATTCTCCTGCCTCAGCCTCTCGAGTAGCTGGCATTACAGGCACGTGCCACCACACCCGGCTAATTTTGTATCTTTTTTTTTAGTAGAGACAGGGTTTCTCCGTGTTGGTCAAGCTGTTCTCAAACTCCTGACCTCAGGTGATCTGCCTGCCTCGGCCTCCAAAAGTGCTGGGATTACAGGCATGAGCCACTGCACCTGGCCTCCTCTTGCTCTTATAAAAGAGGTGTCAGGTATGTGGTAATGTGTGCCAAGGAAGGAGGGTGTTCTCAGAGCTGTGTAGTGTCTTCTAAGACAGCAGTCCCTGCTGCAAAATGGCTGGCCTGGATGTAACCTCAGACTCAGGTCACTGAAACACAAGTAGTTCTCTCCGTTATTTTAGGGTGGTATGTGATATATGTATATATTTATTTATTTTATTGTAATAATATAATTTTTATGTTGTAACAAACATATAAAATTACCATTTTACCATCTTAAAGTGTGTAATAAGTGGCATTAAAAACATTTACAGTCCGGGCGCAGTGGCTCACGCCTGTAATCCCAGCAGTTTGGGAGGCCAGGGCAGGTGGGATCACAAGGTCAAGAGATTAAGACGATCCTGGCCAACATAGTGAAACCCTGTCTCTACTAAAAGTACAACAAATTAGCCGGTCGTGGTGGTGTGCACCTGCAGTCCCAGCTACTCAGGAGGCTGAGGCAGGAGGATCTCTTGAACCTGGGAGGCAGAGGTTGCCGTGAGCTGAGGTCACACTACTGCACTCCAGCCTGGGGACAGAGCGAGACTCCATGTCAAAAAACAAGCAAGCGATCAAAAAGTCCTCCGAGTGAGCATGAAGTGGCAGCACACTGCTGTGATTTACACTTCCCAAGAGATCAATATATTGAGCTCTTTTTTGTATGTGTCTGTCATCTTGTCATCTGCATGTCTTTCTTTGAGAAATGTCTACTCAGATCTCTGACTCATTTTTTAATTGGATTGTCTTTTTATCGTTGACTTATAAGAATTCATTATATATTCTTTATAGGAGTCCTTTGTCATATACAGTATTTGCAAATCTGTTTATGTATTTATTTATTTGAGGCATGGTCTTACTCTGTCACCTGGTCTGGAGTGCAGTGGCATGATCTTGACTCACTGCAACCACCATCTCCCGGGCTCAAGAGATCCTCTCACGTCAGCCTCCCAAGTAGCTGGGACTACAGGCGCGCACCACCACGCACAGCTAATCCTTTGTATTTTCAGTAGAGACGAGGTTTCGCCATGTTGCCCAGACTGGTCTCAAACTCCTGAGCACAAATGATCTGCCCACCTGGGCCTCCCAAAGTGCTAGGATTACAAGTGTGAGACTCCACGCCTGGCAGTCTTTTTACCTTTTGATGGTGTCCTTGAATACACTAAAGTCTTAATTTTAATAACATCCAGTATAGCTGTTGTTTTTCTTTTGTTGCTTGTGTTTCGGTGTCATACTGCCAAATACAAGTCATGGATATGTACCCCTATGTATTATTTTAAGAGTTTTATGGTTACTAGCTGTTAAATATAGATCTTTGAGCCGTTTGAGTCCATTTTTTGTGAGAGAAAAGCTCGACTTTTTTCTTTTGCATTGACATATCCAGTTGTCTGTGCAGCATTTGTTGAGGGGACTCTCTGTCTTCCCATTGAATAGTCTTGCTGAGAGTCAAGCGGCCATCAATGGATGGTTGATTTCTGGACTCTGAGTTCTCTTCCACTAACCTATATGTCTATCCCTGGGTGGTGTGTGACACTGACCACTGGAATGGTGACTCTGGCTATTAGTCTCCACTCCTAAATCCACATAAACTGCAGTCTCTTCTCCCAGTCTCAGCCATCAGTCCTCAAAGTTTGTTTGCATTTTTTTTTTTTTTTTTTTTTTTTTGACAGAGTCTTGCTCTGTCACCAGGCTGGAGTGCAGTGGCGTGATCTTGGCTCACTGCAACCTCTGCCTCCCTGGTTCAAGTGATTCTCCTGCCTCAGCCTCCCGAGTGGCTGCGACTACAGGCGCCCACCACACCCAGCTAATTTTTGTATTTTTAGTAGAGACAAAGTTTCACCATGTTGGGCAGGATGGTCTCGATCTCTTGACCTCGTGATCCACCTGCCTCAACCTCCCAGAGTGCTGGGATTACAGGCATGAACCACTGCGCCCGGCCTGTTTGCATCTTTTTTATAAGAAAATACACCTTTTTTTTTTTTTTTTTTTTGAGACGGAATCTCACTCTGTTGCCAGGCAAGAGGGCAATGGCACGATCTTGGCTCACTGTAATCTTTTCCTCCCGGGTTCAAGTGATTCTCCTGACTCAGCCTCCCTAGTAGTCGGGATTACAGGCACGCCCACTTGTACTATCTTGGGAAATTGAGCTGAAAATCCAGAATGCCTTGTTTTTCCATTCCTCACTGGATGTTTCTAAAGCTTTGACTGCCTTTTGAACAATGATATTTTCCTCCTGTTCTACTTCCTTCTTTTCCTGTCATCACTTTTCCTACTCCACAACCTGCCATGCAGGGTGGAAGATATGGGTGGAATATTTTTAATTTGTTTAGAGTGCTCATATGATTTAGTGTTTAACAGCTTAGGTTCTACAGCTAGTCACCCTAGCGTAGGAAACTGACTCTGATATTTTCTAGTTGTGTGTCTTGGAACAAATTATTTAACTTCTGTTTTCCAGTCTTTCATGGCAAACTAATACTAATGAATTCAGTGAAAATACAGGAGCAGTAAATGATTCTATGCATGTAAAGTGCTTGGCAGAGCCCTGGAAAATGGTAAGTACTCTGTCACATCAGGCTGATCCTAACTAGCATTTCTGAATGCAACTGAACTTCATAACCTCACCCAGGCTTGGCTTCTTGTTGTCTTGACAGCAGATCTTCCTCCTGACTCCAAGGTACTCATTGTCCAGTTTTATTGGAAGACAGGGTAAGGGTAAGAGAGATGGAACAGCTAACTATAAAGGAAAACTAAATCAGGAAGTTATGTGATCAAGAATTGTACAAAGCTGTTCTCCATCGGGTCTGGTGGCACGCGGGAGAGTACAAAGAACCAAGAAGAAGCCATAGAGTCTAGAGCCACGGGAAAGGCTGTGCTGATATATTCAGAGGGAAATCAGTAAAGGGCAAGAGTGGGAAAGAGTCTACATTATCTTTAAGGCTCTTAGACTCTTTTTAAAGAAGTGCACATACAGTCAGGGATAGGCCACCTAAATAGTACTGTCCTGTATGATTACACAGAGAGCTGAACATCTTCTATTACCTCATGGCATCATAGCTGTCATAATGTCATATCACAAAGCATTACCTTTTCTATGTTGAGATATGGTAATACGCACAAATATTTACCACTGTGTTACAGTTACCCACAGTGTTGAGTACAGGTTTGTAGCCTAGAAGCAGTAGGCTGTACCACGTAACCCAGGTGTTCACCAGGTGTCCAGAGGCTGTACCATCTAGGTTTGTGTACCCTCTGTGATGTTCGCACAAGGACAAAAATTGCCTAACAATGCATTTCTCGGAATGTGTCCCCGTCATTAAGCAATGCATGAATGTACATGGTGTTGAATTTTTTAACTTCTTGAAGTTTGCAGTTAAGCATAATTTATAAAATAAGAACTTTTCGACTCAGATGCAGCATAAGCAGCAAATAGTTAAGGTTTCATAAATAGCAAACTCTATTGTCGATATTTTAAATGTTATATACGTTTGTTTTTGTCTCCATTCAGACCCAATGTTTGGAATTGAGGAAGACTCATTAAAGTTGGAAAAAGTTCTAAATGATTTGTCAAATACATTAACATGAACTATGGTGAATAAGAAGAATTATATCTTTATTTGTTGTACAAAAGGCCTTAGAATAGATCAGTAGAGGCAGTTATCAGGAATTGGAGTCACATCTAAGTTTCTCTTCTGAGGAACTTGCTTTTTAGTAGGGCTTGTCCTAAAGCCCTCATTTAGCCACATTCTGTGATTTTTTTATTTGAATTCCAAGAGTACTTGTGTAATCAGATGGCTGTGTGACAGTAAGAACTCTGGGTTTTCATTAGTAGTATCAGGACTTTCTTTCAGAAACAACGGTATTTGGAGTTAGCAAAGTAAAGACTGAAGCCTATCTACTCTTCATTTATGTATGGTACACTCCCCCATCCTCATGTTTTCACTGTGGTCTCAAGACACAAGCAATGTGACATCTTAACTTATATAAAACGATGGTAGGGAGCATTGCTGGAATAAATGGAAAGTGAGTAGCCACTGCAAATGATTGTGACTTTAAGTTGGTGACTCTTCAGAACACAGATCTCCTTTTATCTTCTTTTTATATTACTTGGCATTTTGTGCAACTGCTTAGCACCTGTCCATGAGGACTGAAAACTCTTGGCTTAACACTGAAGACCAGATTTATGCATGACCCATATCTCTACTTGGGGAAAGCTGCAAAGTGTCCGAAGATTGTTACTGGGAGGCTCTGTTTGATAGATTAAAAAAATTCAAGCTGCATATTAAAGAGCTGGGGAGAGGAAAATAAAAACAAAACAAAACAAAAACCCTAAAAGATACAAAATATTAAAAAAGGAATAGAAAGGAAAAGAAAAATGCAGGCTGCAATCAGGCTGAGACATTCCCTTGTTCAGGAGAGTAATGGTCATTATCAGTATCAACCGCAGTAGCTATGGCTCTAAATACCTCACTTAACTGGGAAGTTTAATACAACTGTTTGCGACTCCTTTATTAAGCCAACTTAGAAGCATCTTCTTTTTTTTGTTTGTTTGTTTTTGTTTGTTTTTTTTTGAGACAGAGTCTCGCTGTCCCCCAGGCTGGAGTGCAGTGGCACAATCTCGGCTCACTGCAAGCTCCGCCTCCCGGGTTCACGCCTTTCTCCTGCCTCAGCCTCCCGAGTAGCTGGGACTACAGGCGCCCACCACCACGCCCGGCCTATTTTTTGTATTTTTAGTAGAGACGGGGTTTCACCATGGTCTCAATCTTCTGACCTCGTGATCTGCCCGCCTCGGCCTCCCAAAGTGCTGGGATTACAGGCGTGAGCCACCGCGCCCGGCCAGAAGCATCTTCTTGAACTGGAAGGATTGCCAAATAATATTGTAATTTTTCAATTGAAGGAAAGTTTGTATACAATTGTTTCCTTATATTGATCTCAAGGCACATACTAGACGGTATGGCTATGTCAATAAAGCATTCCAGGCCGGATGCAGTGGCTCACACCTGTCATCCCAGCACTTTGGGAGGCCGAGGTGGGTGGATCACCTGAGGTCAGGAGTACGAGACCAGCCTGGCCAACATGGAGAAACCCTGTCTCTACTAAAAATACAAAAATTAGCCGGGCATGGTGGTGCATCCCTGTAATCCCAGCTACTTGGGAGGCTGAGGCAGGAGAATTGCTTGAACCCAGGAGGCAGAGGTTGCAATTAGCCAAGATCACACCATTGCACTCCAGCCTGGGCAACAGAGTAAGACTCCATCTCAAAAAATAAAATATAAAATAAAATAAAATAAAGCATTCCATGTATCCCTCAAGTAGAAGGCAAACTTTATTTAGTGTCAGACAAATGAGCTACATTACTTTTTCCCTCGATTTTTCTGTGTGCAAAGATGTAGGAAGAAGTTACTTTTATCTAGCTCAATCTCAAGTCACAATTTAATGCACTTTGTCTCACAGCTATGTGCTATTTATTCTGTGTATTAAATTCTTGTAAACCACGATGTGACTCCTAAACTAAGCAAAATACAGCATGAAATCTCTAGTGCCTTTCTCATTTCTGTGACTACAAGATTCCAACTCTTCACATTTTTCTCTTGGGAAATATTCATAGTATTCATATTTAGCTATTTGTATAAAAAATAGCACAGCCTCTCTTGAGAGTTTTAATCAATAATTTTTAGCTATAAGTTTCCAAGAATGAAATCCTTTACTTAACAGAAAATGCTTTCAGGATATTATACCAAGTTATGTGAACATAAATTTCATGGCTAAGTCCTGGTGGTACAAGGGACCTCAGACAGTATCCAACTCAATTCCCTCCTGGTTTAGGGAAAGAAACTAGACCACAATAAAATAACTGCATTTCCTTAGGTCACATTGCCAGCTGAAAAGCTAATGCATTTAAAATGAAAATCTAGAATGGTACTTTTTGGGATTATTTATTATTTCTATGTTTAATAATTTCCTGCCTCATTTTTGCCTTTGTCTACCCAGCATTTTATAAACAAGAACATATGCAATAAAATATTAAATTATAAATGAGTAAAAACAAAAATATAAATAGAAAGTCAAAACCAAGAAAAAGAAGAATATAAAATGCATGCTGAGGTCAAGAGTTCGAGACCAGCCTGACCAACATGGTGAAACCCATCTCCACAAAAAAAAAAAAAAGAAAAAAAAAAGGCTGGGCATGGTGGCTCACGCCTGTAATCCCAACACTTTCGGAGGCCGAGGCGGGCGGATCACGAGGTCAGGAGATCGAGACCATCCTGGCTAACACAGTGAAACCTCGTCTCTACAAAAAATGCAAAAAATTAGCTGGATGTGGAGGGGGGTGCCTGTAGTCCCAGCTACTTGGGAGGTTGCGGCAGGAGAATTGCTTGAACCCGGGAGGTGGAGCTTGCAGTGAGCCTAGATCGAGCTATTGCACTCCAGCCTCGGTGACAGAGCGAGACTCTGTCTCAGAAAAAAAAAAAAAGAAAAAGAGGGATTATTGTCCGCATGGGTGCTCCCAAACTGGTTTGCTGGAAGCTCTTGCAAGGTCATGGCAGTTCCTTCTGCCATCGCTCACTCTCGCTTCTCTGCCTGCAACCGCTCTCCTGACTGGTGACTCCAGGGGTGAGTTTGAGCTGTTTCAGAACTTTATGTGTATGGAATATAAAAGGATGTTTCCTCTTTAGCTGCACTGCTGTTTCTTAATAGTGTGCTTTTGGGGATCATCTGTAGCAGTTGTTCGTTTTCGTTTCTGAATAATGTTTCTATTGCATGGGGCATCTAACAATCTATCGACAGTATTGTTGATGAATGTAGAGCTTCCCTCCAGTTGCTTTTACTGTTGTGCATGATACTATCATGGATAACTTTTGTGCATTTCTTTGGGTTCCCATTAGCACACAACTCAGTTGAGCATATCCCTAGGACTAGAACTGGTGAACCCCAGGAAATGTATATTTTACTTTGGTAAACAATGCCAACATTTTCCAACCCACGATTAGCCCTCCTGCAGCAGTGTGGGAGATTTCGTTCTAGGCAGCACTCGGTACGACTTCTGTTTAAATTAGGTATTCTGATAATGGTATTACATTGTGGCATGGTTGACATTTTACTGATCCCGAATTAAGTTGAGACTCTTCATATGTTTGCTGGAAGTCTGCCCAAGAGAGTTCCGTTGACATCAGCTGTCATGGTAAAATAATCAACCGCTCCTCCTTCCACGTCCTAAAAGTCTCCCTGATTGACCATTTCGGTCTTCTCTTTGGGGTCTAGCCAGGTTTATGTCTTTCGTTTATTTTTATATAAGGTTGTTTGCATTTTTCTTATTGATTTGTGGGAATTTCTTGTATATTCTGATAATGAACTTTCAGTTATATTGATGACATGTATCTTCTCCTACTTTGCAGCTGGATCTTGATAAACAGAAGTTTTTAATTCTAATTCAATTCTAATTCTCAGTAGTGATTTTTGGGTCCTGTTTTTGTCCACTTTATGGGCACATGATATTTTTCTATTTTCTTTTCCCTTCAAATTGAGGTCTTGTATTATTCTGCTTATGGCTTATGTAGAAGTCAATATTAACTTTTTTCACGTAGATTTCCAATTTATGTCCACTTATTAAAACACTGCTTTTCCCCACAATACCATCTTTGCTATACATTGAATATCTATATCTGTTTTGTGTGTGTGTGTTTTTTTATTTTTTGAACTCTCTTTTCTGTTCCTGTGGTCTATTTATTGCTCTTTCACCAATAACCCACTGATTTTAATAGCTCAACTTTAAAATAAGTTCTGATTGTCAGTTTTGTAAGCCTTCCAACTTTGTTATTCAAGATTTTCTTAGCCATTTTTGGCCTATTGCAATGGGCATTTATATTTTAGAATCAGTTTATCAAGGTGCACAAAAAAGGTGGAGCTTCTCATTGGAGTTGCTGTGAAATTTGTAAATCACATTGGGAACATTGATATTTTACAGTACTTGGTCTCCCAGCCTAGAAAGAATGTATATCTTCACATTGATTTTGGTCTTCTTTAATATCTCTCAATAACATTTTGCAGTTTTTCAGAGAAAAGATGTTTTATACCTTTATTTTTTAAATTATTTATTTATTATTATTATTTTTTCAGATGGAGTCTTGCTCTGTTGCCAGGCTGGAGTGCAGTGGCGTGATCTCGGCTCACTGCAACCTCCACCTCCTGGGTTCAAGCAATTCTCCTGCCTCAGACTCCCGAATAGCTGGGACTACATGTGCACACCACCACACCCAGCTAATTTTTGTATTTTTTTTTAAGTAGAGACGGGGTTTCACCATGTTGGCCAGGGTGGTCTCGATCTCTTGACTTTGTGATCTGCGCACCTCAGAGTCCCACAGTGCTGGGATTACAGGCGTGAGCCACCACACCCGGCTGTTTTATACCTTTTTTTAAAGTCCACCAGAGACTGCATGTATGACAGTAGTCCCATAAGATTTTAAAATACTGTATTTTTGCTGTACCTTTTCTATGTTTAGATTCTTTTAGATACACAGACACTGACCATTGCGTTACAAGTGCTTACAGTGTTCAGTGCAGTAACCTGCTGTACAGGTGGGTGTGTAGTCTAGGAGCAATAGGCTGCACCACACAGCTGAGGTCTGAGGTGTGTAGTAGGCTACACCATCTAGGTGTGCGTAAGTGCACTGTACGTTTGCACAATGATGAAACTGTCTGATAGTGCGTTGCTAAGAACGTATCTTCATGGTGAAGTGGCACAAAAGTAGCATTGATATTTTCAATGGTATTTTTAATGAAATTTAAGAAGATAATTTTCTAATTGGTAATTGCTGGTATACAGCAGTCACTTGGTTTTGTGTATTGACATATCCAGCAACTTCTCCAAAATCACTTATTAATTACATGTTCATCTGTAGAGCCTTTTGATTTTCTATGTGTATAATCAGTCAGAGTGAAGCATGCCAATACTAGGAGCTTGAAGCCTGGGTACTGGACTGGAAGGGTCTAAAGATGAGCCGTCTGCTGCTGGATAGTGCACGGTTCAGGAAGTTTACCTGCTCTCACTGCTTAGGAAGTCCACAGCCCCTGCGTAGAGGGTAGAATAGTCCTATGCACCTATTATGGTGATGGGATTAATGACCTTGAAGGGAGCCAGCAAGTGCTCAGCACTGAATTCCTTTATCACACAGACCTGTATTTTCTGTTTGAATCATTACAGAAAAAATATTTCAGTGGAAAGCTTGAGATTAAGCAACTTCTTCTGTTGTTTGTGTTTTTTTTAAGTAAATGGAACTTGACAGAATGTTTTATTACGGAGGCCCAGTAACTACTGGACTAGTAAATAAATTTCGTGACGATCACTGTAGGAAAGTCTAGAGTCTTTGAATGAAAAATTGTCATTTTTACAATGAGAAGCAAGAATTTTGAAACATTAAGTCACAATTTTCCACTCTATAATCATCAATCAACTGCCTAATTAATAAATAACCTTTTAAATGGTTTGGACTTCATTCTGGTTAGAATCACTTAGGCAAATGGCAAATATTAATGTGAAATTAGAGCTGGCAAGTAAGTAGTTATGAATAATTTGATAGATTGCAACAGCCCTTTTGTAATATTTTAAATCACTCATTGCAGTTAGCAGACAATAATTGTCAGAGTATTTGCATATTACTTTAGTTAACACATGGGCTGTTTTAAAATGAAGTATTTTTGCTCTTATCTTTCCACTGGAATTAATGGGTGATGTCATGTATTTGCTTTGCTTCTTACCATTGTATTGATTTTATCACCTGATTGTATACTGTACAACGTAAACAAAATTATTATTATTTTTGCCATCAATAAGAAATTTACTTGTTTTAAAAAAATCCAAATGCTTTTTAAAACCAGTGTAGGGGAAGAAAATATACCTAACGATGCCTGCTCACTTGGAACCTGCTTTTCAGAAAGCAGCACATAGGGTGGCGATAAGCTGCTGTGACTAGAATTTGTAATCTTACACAGCTGGTATTCAAAGGCAGTAAATGTGAAGGGGCTACTGAAGGCAATGAACTTAATAACCACATACCAGAGAGGACATTAGCTGTGATATTACAGATGAATGCAGGCTGCTATGTAACTTCGTGTCTTTGCTTTTTAGAGTAATAAATGGAAGCCCTGCGAAAATCCATTAGGTGAGCATATGATGGCCGCTGACTCTAGAAGCAGCAGTATTAACCCCACTGGCTTGGCGCACGATGAAATAAAGGACAGATCCATTGCGTTTTCAGTAAAGGACAGGATGGTATATAAATTCAGTGTCGGGTCTTGATATTTAACTCAACAGCTAAAATATTTCCGCAACACCTTCAGCCTTTAGAAAAAAAAAATGTAATCCTAATATTTCCTTCAATTAATCTAAATTCTTCTTTAAGACAGATATAATTTAAACTTGCCATAAAAATGATAGGTACTTGTGGGAACATTGAATCACTCTTATTTTAAAATTTTGTAATTTTTTGTGCCTTATTATTTATAATCACTTTAAAATAACTATAATTATTTTTCTCAAGGTTTGACACATTATAGCTATTTTTAACATCATTCAATCTTTACTGTCAGGTAATTTTTGTAAAATTGAATAATATACAATATATGAGCTCAAGATATTGATTAGAAAACTAAATTATTATAACTATGGTTACTCGATTTATAATGAGATGTTAAATTTCTTCTTTGGTATTTAGTGAGACTTCAAATATTCTGTGTTCTGTATATGGTGTATTATAGCTCAGGTGTCTTAATTTTGTTGATAGGTTTCAATACCTCTGTTTCTTTTTTTGTCTGCTTGACATACCATTTTCTGAAAAGGATATTTTGTAATCTCCAACTACAATCATTGATGTCATGATTTCTCCCTACAATTTAATTGTTGCTTGATACACTGTAATCCTATAGTTAGTTACACATATGTGTTTGTGGTAGGCATGGTGGAGAATCTGTTCTATTATTCCCTGCAATATTTTGTACATATTTCATATTTTTTTCCAGCATGACATTTTTACTGTAAAATCTTTGTCAGATACTGAGATTTCTACCCCTGACTTCTTTTGGTTCATATCACCTTCGTCTCTCTTTTTCCATCCTTTGAGCCTCAGTTATCCTGTTATTGATAACTATCTCTTCCTTTTCTTTAATCAGAAAATACTTTAACATATATTTATGTCCTACGGTCTACTAGTCCACACCCCCACCACAGCCATATCATATGATAATGTCTTCATTTTAGTTTTGGATTAACTTGAATACATTTTCTTTTATTTTGTCCTGGCTTTATTTTTTTTTTAGACAACAATTTAAAAAATAACTTCTACTTTCCATATTACTGCGTATAACCTCTACTTTCTATATCGCTTATAACATACTTGAATGTTGTCTTCAATTTCTTGAGGATACTCTTAAGTACATATCTTTCCACTGCAAACATTTTAAAAACTGTATGCCTGAGAATATTTTTATTACAATCTTACAAGTAATGGACTATTTAGCTGGGTAGAAAATTCTAGCTAAAATGATTCTCCTTCAAAATGGTAAAAATGGCTTTCCATTATCTGTTTGCATTCAGTGTGTTGGTTTGCTCATTTGTAGATGATCTTTTCCATTTAAAAGTTTTCTGAAGTTTGTTCTTGTGTACGATATTTTCTAATTTTCCTGGAATTTATTGGAGTGTGCTTTTTTTTTTTCTTCCTTTCAGTTGTTTCGTCCTCTGTGAGCTGTTTTACTTAAGATCATTCATCTTTCTTGAATTCTGAGAAATTCATTTCCGTTAATTCTTATATACTTCCTCAGCTTCATTTTTATTTCTCTGCTCTCGAGACTCATAATTTCGATGCTGGCACATTTATTTCTAGACTGTATTTCTCTTAGATTTTCTGTTCTATCTCCTCTGTGTCCTTCATTGCTGCCCTCTGGAAGGTTTCACCACTTAGTTTATGTGTATCCTACTATTTATATGAACAATTTCTTCTTCATTTCAACTGTGACATTTTTCATACTCACATTTTTACCTAGTTCAGGTGTAGAGATGCTTCGCTCCTGTTTGATAGCGTTATTGTCCTCCCTATCTCATAAGCGTATTTACCATGCTTCGCTGAGCTCCTTGATCTGTGTGTTCTTCTAACTATGTTTCTGATGCATAGATTGTCTCAAGGATCAGTTTTGAACTTCTCCTTCTTTCTTGCTTTCTTTTTTTTTTTTTTTGAGACAGAGTTTCGCGGCTGGAGTGCAGTGGCACAATCTTGGCTCACTGCAAGCTCTGCCTCCCGGGTTCAAACGATTCTCCCGCCTCAGCCTCCTGAGTAGCTGGGATTACAGGCACCTGGCACCACGCCCAGCTACTTTTTTGTATTTTTAGTAGAGATGAGGTTTCATTGTGTTGGCCAGGCTGATCTCGAACTCCTGAGCTCAGGTGATCCGCCTGCCTCGGCCTCCCAAAGTGTTAGGATTACAGGGGTGAGCCACCGCGCCTGGCCTGACTTCTCTTTCTATCTATACTCTTTCTCTGGTGATCTCGTCCTGCTTCACGGCTTTAAATATTATTGTTATGGCATGATTCCCACATGTTTACCCCCAGTTGGAACCTCTCACTGAGTTCCAGACTCAGATATCCCACTGCCTATTTCATATCTCTGCTGTCTGTACAACAGGCGTCTTCGACATCAATGTGCCAGACTGACATCCGTGCATTCTGCACACATGCCAGCTGACCTGTCGTCTTCTCCATTTCAATGAAGACATTTCATTCTTCCAATTGTTTAGACCAAACATCTTTCTACCTTCCACATTCTCGATTCCTTTCTTTCGTACACATTCTGCATCCAGTTTACCAGAAAGCTGTTGGCTTTACATTCACAATATATCCAGGATGTGACCACACTATACCACTCCACTGCCTCATCTCTGACCCAGACCACCACCTTCTGCCTGGGTTGGCCCCGTAGCCGGTCCTCTTAGTGTACTTCTGCCTCTTTCTACTCAGCACAGCAGGCAGAGGAGCGTCTGTTAGCAGGTAGGCCAGATCACGTCAGCCTTTTGCTCCAAACTGTCTAAGAGCTCTGTGTCTCACTCACGGCGATTGTCAAAGCCTCGCTGTGACCTACTGGGCTCTACCTGATGCCCATCCCCCTTCACCTCTGACTCAACCCTCTGACTTCAGCCTCTACCTCTCTCTCTTACTCACCCTGTTTTGCCCACATTGATCTTATTCTTCCTCAATATGCCAGACTTCTCTCAGGACTTCTGTCAAAAGTCATCTTTCTTCCCTCACCCCCATCTAAAATTTCACCAATGTTGTTGACCATTTTATATCTCCCCTGCCTAATTCACTTTTCTTTCTTAGCATCCATCACAACCTAATATTATACATACCTGTTTATCCTATTTATCAATTAAAATACATTTACATACAGTAAAATTCTCCCTTTTTCATATACAGTTTTGTGTGTTTTGACAGATGTACACAGAAGTTGAAACACCATCACAATAATGATATAAACAGTCTCATTGTCATAACACACTGCCAGACTCTTTCTGAAACTGGCTGTACCACTTTGCGTTTTCATACAAAACGTGTGATTTTCGGGTGCTCACCATCAACAGCTGCAATTGGCTTTATGAGGGTTTTTTTTTTTTTTTGCCATTCTAATGGTATTTAGTAGTATCCCATGGTTTTAACTTGCATTTCTGTAATCATTAATGATACTGAGCATCATTTCATGAGCTCGTTTGCCATTTTGATGTTTTTCTTAAAAAAGAATCTGTTTGAATATTGTGCCCATTTTCTTACTTAGGGTTTTTCTTATTAAATTTGAGAGTTCTTTATATGTTCTGGATGTAAATTCTTTATCAGAGAAATGATTTGCAAATGCTAGTTTCCAGTCTATAGATTGTATTTTTACTCTTTTTTTTTGAGACGGAGTCTCACTCTGTCGCCCAGGCTGGAGTGCAGTGGCGCGATCTCGGCTCACTGCAAGCTCCACCTCCCGGGTTCACGCCATTCTCCTCCCTCAGCCTCCTGAGTAGCTGGGACTACAGGCTCCACCACCATACCTGGCTAATTTTTTGTATTTTTAGTAGAGATGGGGTTTCACCGTGTTAGCCAGGATGGTCTTGATCTCCTGACCTCGTGATCCGCCCGCCTTGGCCTCCCAAAGTGCTGGAATTACAGGTGTGAGCCACCATGCCTGGCCTGTATTTTTACTCTTAATAGTCATTTTCAAAGAACAGAGATTCTTACCTTTGATAAAGTTTATTTATCACCTTTTTCTTTTATGGATTTAGTCAAAGTTCAACCATAAATGTAAACACAGTAGAAAGTCTATCTATTATCTATCTATCTATCATCTGTCTTTCTATCTAGATCATCTCTTCTCGACAGCAAGAGAGAAAGAGATTTATTACAAGAAATTGGCTTACATAACTGTGGAGGCTGGCTAAGCTAGTTCAATACACGTAGGGCAGACAGTCATGAAGATGAAGCCCCTCATCAGGTTGAACCGTGGGCACGGCGGGGGCACTATTTTTACAGAATTTCTACTCTCCAGCTGTTTATTGCTGGTGTATAGAAATCTGATTGATGTTTGTACATTGACCTTGTGTTTTGCAACCTTACTGAAGTCACTTATTTTGTTCTAGCAGCTTTTTTTGCAGTTTCTCTGGGATTTTACACAAAGACAATTATGCTGCCTACACATTGTGACGTGTTTGTTTCTTTCCAATCTGCATGCCTTCTGTTTCTTTTTATTCACTTATCGTGCTAGCTAGGACCTCCAATGTCATGTTAATTTGGAGTGGCTTGAGTAGCGTCCTTGTGTTGTTATATATCTTATGTATCGACTTCCCCTGTTCCTCGCCAGTGTTAGCACCACAGGGCGGGATGTGGAGGTAGGGCTGTTTCTTTTTAGGATTCTTGGCTCTTTCTCCAATGCCAGTAACAATGCTCTAATAAGCAGTCGATAACTATCTTATCTTTATTATGCTGTTTAGTTTGTTTTCTTTCTCTTGAGGGAGTTTTAGCTCTTGTCTTGGCATTTGGGCTTGTGAACACATATTTGCAAGGTCATACCATGTCCTAAAGACCAGACCCCGCTTGGTGGGTTTAGGAAAGACAGGCAGGGTGAGGCCCAGCGTGGAGAGCCCAGGCCCCTGGAACGCTGGTGGACCATTGCCATCTGCTGCCACTGCTTCCAGCACAGCATGGCCCTTGGGAAGAAGTTGTGCCGGAGGAGGCCCCGCCTAAGGGGAAATGCACCAGTCTGGGGACTTGGAGGAAGAGGATGGAAGGGAAAGGTCTAAGAGCAGGTGGCCATTCTCGCTGATTTTCGCCCCAGCAAGGATTTCCTAAACCTTCACGTTACCCCAAGGACACCTGCATAGGCGGCGTGGGCTGTCCTTAGCCTGTTTTCAGCGTAGGATCATGTAGGAATCATTGAAAAGCATTTTCCTCCACCTTTTGACTTCTCCATCCAGTGACTATGCCCAGGCTACCACCTTCAGCTTCCACCCACCTCCTCCTTCCTCCCTGCCACAGCTTTTGCTTTTCTCAGGTATTCTCTCTCTTTCCTTTTCTTTCTTAATAGCTTTTTTTTTTTTTTTTTGAGAT
>NW_026652278.1:176504747-176605107 GCF_009828535.3 Hylobates moloch
TCGCTCTGTCACCCAGGCTGGAGTGCAGTGGCATGATCTCGGCTCACTGCAACCTCCACCTCCCTGGTTCAAGCAATTCTCCTGCCTCAGCCTCCCGAGCAGGTGGGATTACAGGTGTGCGCCATCACGCCCGGTTAATTTTTGTATTTTAGTAGAGATGGGGTTTCACCATGTTGGTCAGGCTGGTCTTGAACTCCTGACCTCGTGATCCGCCCGCCTAGGCCTCCCAAAGTGCTGGGATTACAGGCGTGAGCCACCGTAAACTCCGTAGAAATATTTCAAACATTTAAAAATTCAAAGTGACAGCAATTAGCCCGGCAGAAACAAATCTGACTTTCCTTGTCCCTTGAAAGTGTCCCTTGAAAGTGTCATTAGAGCTGCTGTCTAATGAAGATTGTGGCATCAGTATTCAGGCTTGTCACCTGCTCCTCGTAAGAACAAATAGGGATACTCAGAGGGGAACAGTTTGCTACATGGTAACGTTCTATCAGAGAGACAGAATGCGAGGGGCCGAGTTGTATAATCAGGTGCGCTGAAACTCCACGGGCACTGCTTAACAAGGTTGCTTTTTGTTTTTGTTTTTCCTCAGTGTGGTTAGCAAATTAATTGACTGGAGAAAAATGCACATTAAGAAACAAGCTAACGTGCACGGCACGCAAAGCCGCGCCTTCTGCACCTGCCTGTCTCTCCTCCCCGCTGCTGCCGGGAGCTCCCCGCGATCCCAGATCGGCCTGCGCTGCCTTCCTCCTTCCCTATCCCCGGGACGCCCGCGTCACCCTCAGCCTCCCGTGCACGGTGCACTCACGCTCTGATTTCTGTCCTGGCTCCACTCCCCTCCCGCTCAGCAACTAAACAGGTGATGGCTGAGCACCTGCCAGGGCGCGGGCGGTGTGCAGCGCCCCGGGCTCCAGGCCTCGCTAAGCAGGCTGGCCCGCTCCCGGGGCTCGGGGGAGTGAGGGGCAGGACTCGGTGGCCCGCGCCGCCACTGCCAGCTCCTTGTTTGCAGACACTCCTCTGCGAGTCTGACGATTGTGCCCTTGCTGAATCCTTGGACCCGGTCTCCGCTCTCGTCCGCAGTAGGAAGCAGGGATGCCGCAGGCCCCACCTGCCCGGGATGCCGCAGGCCCCACCTGCCCGGGATGCCGCAGGCCCCACCTGCCCGTGCCAGACACGGACTGGCCTTCACGCAGCCCCGGCCCTTTCCGTTTCCCAGGGACTTGCTTCTGGATGGCTCAGCTCCAGTGCCCTGGATTCCGCTGTCCTCACGCTGGCCCGCGGCCAGGCCGCTCCCCTGCTCGCAGTGGGTCTTGTAGCTTTGCTGCTCGGCTGTGACGGCCACCTTGCACCTGTCGGTGCTGCAGGGCGCTGTCCCTGGGCCTGGGGCATCGGTCTCTGCTTCACTTCACTTCACCTCGCGGGTGGGCCGGAAGGCTTCGTCTTCCTACGCCTCACCTGAAGCTGGGCTGCGATTTTTAATGAGCTCTTCAGTACATTTATGGAGTCCCTGCTATAAGCTCAGAATCGCTCTAGGTGTCGGAGATGCAGAGGTGACAAAGAGAAACGAGTCTCATCATCCAGCCTGTGCGTGGACAGAAAAGATTTAAAGCCAGGCCCTGTCGTGTCTCATTGCTCCAGGAGACATTTTCCTGGCTGAGTCAAAAACGGAAACTGCCTGGATTGCACCTATCATAGGAATAAAAACTAGCATTTATTCTGTATTTACTATGACTCAGACTCTTTGTGACGGTTGTATGCATTAATTTAATCTTCTAAAAGTCCCACAAGGTGGGTACTCATGCCATCCCATTTTACGGATGATAGCACTGAGGTTCAGAGTGGTTTAAGGCCACCTAGGGAGTAGGAAGGGCCAGAATCAGTGTTTCCTCTTAAGCAGTGTTCATAGATCCTTTATGCCTAGTTAGTGCCTTTAAGGACAAAAGAAGAGAGAAACGGGGAGCTGTGAAGAATAGAGAGGTGGCCAGAACAATTTCCCTTATGCTGGGAAGGGGAGGCAGGCTTGTGAGCAGGGAAGACCCACATGCCGCGTGCTGGTGGTGCCTGGGAAGTTGACAGGACCCCAGAAAGAGGGTATGCCCAGGGGACTGCAGGCTGTCAGCTTCTCAGCACTGGCCAACACTCTCGTATATCACTCATGGCACAGAAATAGAGCCATCAGACGCAAGGGTCCTCATGATCTTGAACCATGCAGTTGTCAGTGGTGAACAATGAGGCTTAAGAATAATGGTCCTTTCCCATTTATTTAGGTGGTCACAACTGGGTCCCAGTATGATCCTTTGAGAAGGAGAGGGCCCTATAATGCTTGTACTTAAATGTCCTGACATTCCCAGGGATGGAGGCTCAGAATGAGGGTTGCTTTCTTTAAAGGAATAAAGAAATGGTCATGTCCTGCACACTGAGTTTATGGTTTGATTCATAGCTACAATACGACAAATGTCAATGAATACAGACCCTGTGTCAAGGGGTGTGCCATTTCCTTGATGCATTGTGGTGAATAAAAAAGCCTGAATTGGGCCGGGCGCGGTGGCTCACGCCTGTAATCCCAGCACTTTGGAAGGCTGAGGCGAGCAGATCATGAGGTCAGGAGTTCGAGACCATCCTGGCCAACATGGTGAAACCGTATCTCTACTAAAAATACAAAAATCAGCTGGATGTGGTGGTGCACACCTGTAATCCCAGCTACTTGGGAGGCTGAGGCAAGAGAATCGCTTGAGCCTGGGAGGCAGAGGTTGCAGTGAGCCAAGATTGCGCTACTGCACTCCAGCCTGGTGACGGAGCGAGACTCCATCTCAAAAAAAAATAAATAAATAAAAAAGCCTGACTTGGCCGGGCACAGTGGCTCATGCCTGTACTCCCAGTACTTTGGGAGGCCAAGGTAGGTGGATCACCTGAAGTCAGGAGTTCGAGACCAGCTGACGAACATGGTGAAACCGTCTCTACTAAAAAAAAAAAAAAAAAAATTAGCTGGGCATGGTAGCACATGCCTATAATCCCGGCTACTTTGGAGGACAAGGCAGGAGAATCATCTGAACCTGGGAGGTGGAGGTTGCAGTGAGCTGAGATCACACTATTGCACTCTAGCCTGGGCAACAAGAGCGAAACTCTGTCTCAAAAACAAAAACAAAAACAAAAAAAGCACCTGACTTAATAAAGTCCACAGTTGAATGGGCAAAGCCAATATTAAGTAAACACAAAATTTAAATACAAATTGTGCATTATAGGAAACTAGGATGCCCCGAGAGGACATAATGGGGAGATCCACCAGGACTGGGGTCAGGGAAAGTCCCTCCTGAAAACTTCACAGGCCGGGCGCGGTGGCTCACGCTTGTAATCCCAGCACTTTGGGAGGCCGAGGCAGGCGGATCACGAGGTCAGGAGATCGAGACCACGGTGAAACCCCGTCTCTACTAAAAATACAAAAAAATTAGCCGGGCGTGGTGGCGGGCGTCTGTAGTCCCAGCTACTCGGGAGGCTGAGGCAGGTGAATGGCGTGAACCCGGGAGGCAGAGCTTGCAGTGAGCCGAGATTGCGCCACTGCACTCCAGCCTGGGGGACAGAGCGAGACTCCGTCTCAAAAAAAAAAAAAAAAAAAAAGAAAGTGGAGGTGAGGTGCGCAGGAACACAGGGTGGGGAGGAGAGATTCTGAGCACAGAGGACAGACAGCACAAGCAAAGAGCAGAAAACAGTCACAGAATTGAAGACACCTGGGTGCCCGAGGCATAGTAAAGGAGGAGCACGTGGGATTTAGCTGAAGATGTCAGTCAATCGGGTCGGGCCGCGTCAGTCCCGTCCAACCCATGGCCCGTGGCCCGCCTGCCACCCAAGATGGCTTTGAATGCAGCCCGACACAAATTCGTAAACTTTCTGAAAACATTATGGGAATTCTTTGCGATTTTTCTTTCTTTAGCTCCTCAGCTATCGTTACTGTCAGTGTATTTTATGTGTGGCCCAAGGCAATTTCTCTTCTTCCATTGTGACCCAGGGAAGCCAGAAGATTGGACATCTCTCGTGTAAGTAGCAGCCAGAAGCTGAAGAACTTCATGTGTCACATCAAGGCCTTGTAGTTTCATCTTACCTGAAATTGGAAAACATTGAGGGCTTTACAAAATAGAGAAAACAATTTGATTTACTTTATACAAGATCATTTGAATGGAGAGAGGAAATGGCAAGATCAATTGAGAAGCTACTGTTATAGGCGAGGAAAAAGATGGAGGTGGTTTACAGTGGAGATGGGCAACGCAAAGAGAACAGGATGCACCAGCGATGGATTTTAGAAGCATAACTGATAGGACTGGGGGAAGTGTGGTGTGTAGGAGGCAATGGAGAAGGTGACGTTGGGGAGATCCCTAGCGTGCTGGAGGTGATGTCTACTGAGATGGAGTAGAAACAGATTTAGGACCAAGATTCACAATTCAGATGTGTGGCTGGGAGCGATGGCTCAAGCCACTTTGGGAGGCTGACGGAGGCAGATTACCTGAGGTCAGGAGTTCGAGACCAGCCTGGCTAACATGGTGAAACCCCATCTCTACTAAAAATGCGAAAATTAGCTGGATGTGGTGGTGTGCACCTGCAATCTCAGCTACTAGGGAGGGTGAGGCAGGAGAATTGTTCAACCCGGGGAGGGGGGGGGGGGGGTGAGCCGAGACCCCCCCAGTGCACTAGCCCGGGGGACAGAGAAAAACCCCGCCCCCAAAAAAAAAAAAAAAAAGAAATCAGACGTGTGAGCTCCAAGAAGACATTGAATCATACTGAATATCTGGATACTTATTTGTCAATTTAAAATCCACACTTAATTTACAGATAGATAGATAGATCTAGATAGATCTTATATACACATAGATAGATCTTTTATAGTAGATCCTATGGATATTTTATAATGCATCTTTTATATGTATCGATATAAATCATATATCTGTTGCTGTTTGTCTAAAGCAGGAGAAATCTGAAGATTAAGCTCATATGTGCTGATTTTATCTTGAGGTATTGACGCAAATAACCGGAATGAATGCAAAGAAAGTCTGCAATGCTTCTGGAAAGTTCTATAAAGGCAGATCTACATCTGCAGAATAATATGCTTATGTTAGTCAGCAGAGCTTTAATTATTTAATTATCTTACCACACTAGCCCAAGAAAGATTTTAAGCCTAAGCCTTTAAAATAAAAATAATTTACAGATGTTTTAGAGAGAGAAGTAAAGTTGTCCACTATTGATCATGTGTCCTTGATCTGCCTTACCCTCATGATCATAAAATAGAAAGTACATAAATTCAGGTTTTCAAATAAATAGTCACGGCATGGCGATGTCGAGGCCAATTTCTTTGAGTAGAAAAGCTACACGCTGGCTTCCTCTAAAATACACAGAGGGTATGGTCAGGCGCTGGAGGGAGGCAGTCCTCTTGTTGGTGATCAGTGATTTTTTTAATGCTACAGACTTGGACACCATTTTCATTTTGGTTGTAAGGATTTTCACTTTTCCTCTGTGTTTTACATATTTTCTCTCTTGTTTCTATACCCTAGATACTAGACTGAAAGCTGTGAGCAAATGAGAACTCTGAAGTTCTACCTTTCACTGTCACACACCATTTCTGTGGCCTAATCAAAATGCGGCATCTTTTTCCTAAGGCAATGCCATATTTTTCTCTCATGACACTTAATTTAAAGGTGGCAGACTGGAAGATGCAGTGTCCTGTGACAAATTTGTAAGCCGTGAATTGATCCCTGCTCCACACACAGCAATATCCAAGCATGGTCTCTGGCAACTTACCATAAATCATCTTTTACTTCTTTGCTCTTAGACTTTCTGAGAGCTGAATGGCAATGCGGAGACGGATGGGGGTCAGCTCCTCACTGTCATTCATAGCTGCTGGTAATTCATGGGCGATATATAGCACCTGTGAGTTATGGTGTCTTTTGTTTGCCTGAGTTGCCCTTTGCTGAGGACTGCAGTGCCTACATCATAATGTTTGAGTGCTTACTATCATGTACTACAAAAAAATACCTAAGTCATAGAAGCATGGCATTATACCCGTGAGCTTTAAGATTTATCCAATCAAAAAGCCATTTCTCTTTTGGCTTGATGCCCTGCATCTGATGTACAAGGATGCTGGAGGAATATGAATACCAGTAAGCCAGATAGAGCTACAGCAAGCTCTTCATTTCATGGTCATTAAGAGAGCTGAGAGGGACTTCATTATAGTAGGTCTTCGACAGATGAAATGGTTCTGCCTGTTCCCCGGCTCTCCACAAACAACCGCAGGAGGTACTGTGCCCATGTTGTTATGAAAATGCACTTTATAAAAAGTAAACATAAGCACCATATTAAGAGGAATGGAAGAAATAAGTACCTGGCTGTTTGGAAAATCTCAAATGCGAATTTATTCCTACTAGATCCTTTTAATTTGTGGAAGAAAGTACTGTCTTAATTGCATGAACGTTATTATCACTAATTAATATTAATCAACCAGATATACTCTCCCAAGTTTTCAAGTGTTTTCTGCACTCTTTATAATCATTGATGTTTATCACTGGCCTAAGAAGTGAAATACAAACCTGCAACATCAATTAAGAGATGACGGATTATGGCCGGGCGCGGTGGCTCACACCTGTAATCCCAGCACTCTGGGAGGCCAAGACCGGTGGATCACGAGGTCAAGAGACGGAGACCATCCTGGCCAACATGGTGAAAACCTGTCTCTACTAAAAACACAAAAATTAGCTGGGTGTGGTGGCGGGCGCCTGTAACCCCAGCTACCTGGGAGGCTGAGATAGGAGAATCGCTTGAACCTGGGAAGTGGAGGTTGCAGTGAGACGAGATCGTGCCACTGCACTGCAGCCTGGAGACAGAGTGAAACTCCGTCTCGAAAAAAAAGAAAAAAGAAAAAAGAAAAAGAAACAAAGAGATGATGGATGATATAATAGTAGAAGGATCGGTTATTATGAGTGACAGACATGAAGGAGCTGTGATATGCCATAAGAAAATGTTAGCATTTATTTAACGCCAGTCTAATGAGCCCCCCTGGCAAGCACAGGCATGTCTTCATTTTCACTTTTAATTTACCTGGCACGTGCATTCACTTATCCTATTGTGAGACAATCACAGGTTTATACATCTGTATTTCTATTGATATAAGTTCTGAAATAATTAAGAACATTTGAGATGGGGTGGTGATTTTTTTAAAAAATTAGCATTCTAAACTAATTCTAGACTAGTTCTCATATATTAGGCATTCGCCTTTTAAACAAATAAATGAACAGATAAATAAATGGAAATGGAAAAAGAAATAGGGTAACAGAAATACGTAGTTCAGGGGCCAAGGTGTAGGTCTATGAATATAAAATCAGTGTTTTCCCAGTTTTGTATAATTTAATAAATTTGAAATAGAAACCACATAGGGTGCTACATGAACTTTTAAAATTAAATGTACCGTCTCTGATTTACAATGGTTCAATTGAGGATTTTTCAACTTTGCAATGGTGCTTAAGTGATAGGCATTGAATAAAAACCATACTGCGACCATTCTGTTTTTCGCTTTCAGTAGAGTCATCGGTAAATTATATGAGATATTCAGCCCTTTATTTACTACAAAATAGGCTTTGTGTCAGATAATTTTGCCCAACTGTAGGCCAGTGTAAGTGCTCTGAGCACATCTAAGGTGGGCTAGGCATGGTTGTGATGTTCTGTATGGTAGGTGTATTGGTGCATTTTTCACTTAGGTTACTTTCAACTTAGGATGGGTTTAATGGGGAGCAGGGGGTGCACACAACTCCATTGTAAGTTGAGGAGAATCTGTGTTCTGTTTTCAAAATCCATATGTTAAAAATGATTGATGTCAAATAGGCTTCCAAAACATATTCTAAAATAGGCAAATCCGCTGAAGTATGGAAAGAGCATGACATAGTTTTATTGCACATTCCCCTGGAGATCTTTGTCTGAAATTTTCCAAGTAATCCAAATATTCAAAATAAGGTATTATAAGTTCTCTGGAGAGGGATTTATTTTTAGGAAAAGGCTGTCATTGCTTGTGGAATCTATATTCATAAGTGGTTTTTGTATTTGGTATTAATTCCTCTATACTATAAGACCCAGAAAGACATGTTCTGTAGGGTAAGTATACTAACTCTGATATGGTTTCTTTCAAGAGTTTGTTCTCAATAATTACAACAGCAACAATAACAACAGAAAAATCAGATGTGAATAGACTCTATGTCTTCTAGTCTTTATCACAATAGCCTGATATTTTAATCCTGTTAAGTACTATATTATTCCAGAGTGTACAAAGAGAAACAGTGGCGGTGTGTAGGTGGGATAGATTAGGCTGGTATAAACTCTTTTCATATAAACGTATGCATTGACATGCAGGCATTGTCATGCTTCCTAAGTCAATTCAATTAAAGTCATAAAAACTTTACAAAGCTGACCATACCTGTCAAAAAAATGTCAGCGCTCATCAGCCTTCTATTTCTTCTTCTTTTTTTTTTTTTTTTCTAGCCTAATTCAGGCCACTCCCGATTTTAGGACTTTCTGGATCCCAAGATTTAAACTTAATGATTTCACTGAACTTTGCCTATTATAGTACATTTTCCTTCTTTGTGTCAGAAAGGCATATAATTATGAGAAATGTGATTTAGAATAAGGGAGAGCAGTGATTTTTAATAAAAAGTAACATGATAGATTCCACAAAATAGAGCACCATTTCAGAGAGCTTGAAGTTATGATAAAATTCTAGAGTGAATAATTATATAACGGCTTATGAGCTTTCACAAAGCAAATAGTAATCAGGTTAGGATAAATTAACTAAGATTAAGAAATACCAGATTATTAAATACTTTTTAAAATAGTCTTTTTAGACAGGAAGATTTGGAAAATGCTATAAACATGTCATATAGGAATTTCAATAAAAAATGTGACAAAGACATCCTGAGGAGTATATTGGACAAGCTAGTGACATGTAGATTGTGTAGTCACCCACGTGAATTTGTAATTGACTGAAGGCCTTCCTTCACAGATGCTACTGCTGGTCCATGGCTGTCCTGGACAGATGCCTGCAGAGTGTGCTCAGGCCTATGTGTTCAGCCCTGCCGTGCTCAATATTTCATGGACTGGTGATCAAAAGAAGAGATGGAGCCACTCGAATGAGATAAAACAATAGGAACTGTATAGAAACAGAACTAGGTAGATGGAGTGTTTAAGAGTGGTACATGTGGCCAGGCGAGGTGGCTCACGCCTGTAATCCCAGCGCTTTCGGAGGCTGGGCCAGGTGGAACACCTGAAGTCAGGAGTTCAAGACTGGCTTGGCCAACATGGTGACACCCCGTCTCTACTAAAAATACAAAAATTATCCAGGCGTGGTGGCGGGTGCCTGTAGTCCCAGCTACTAGGGAGGCTGAGGCAGGAGAATGGCGTGAACCCGGGAGGCAGAGGTTGCAGTGAGCCGAGATCGCGCCATTGCACTCCAGCCTGGGTGACAAGAGCGAGACTCTGTCAAGAAAAAAAAAAAAAAAGAAAAAAAAGAAAGGTACATGTGAAAAGGATTTATAGCCCGTCCACTTTTATTCTTTTGTAATTTTGTAATTTATATTTATGGATTGTCCTTTTCTTTTTTTAAAGAAGTACTTATTTAAGGATAGGCAATCTGTTTGCTTGAACTGGCAGTGTTGTAGAAAGGTAACAGCAAAGAGCCTTTTCCTCTAGTGGAGCTGAGTTTGTGCTCCGTCTTTACACCACGAAAGTAAGGGTCATGTGGTTGTGGCATCTGGGGAAAGAGAAAAATGTCAAATTCAGATATAGCTCCGTAACTTGAATGTAACTTCCTTTTTTAAAAATTATTTTTAATCTAACATAGTTTTCTGTAAAATAGAGTAAAAATATTAATAATAGTGGATTTAAGGTCAAGCAGGGTACATAATTTACACTATCTACTATACTTACCCACTGGTAAACTCCACACGATTACAACTGATTCATGAAAATGAATAAATAAACAATTCAGTTGAGTTAGAAACATTTCCAAAATTAAATGGAAGGCAAGTGTTATAGGCAAACAAAAAGTGTTACTTGATAGTGAGGATAAATCTTTTGCAGTAAATTATTAATAGATACTTATTTTTTATTCTGAAGATTGAAATACCACATTTTAAATATAGTAAGTAATGAGGAATAGTCAATAATATTCAATAAAACCAGTGATATATAAAAACTGTGGTACATAAAATTCTAATACAGATTTTTAATTTTTTTGGTAAAACATAAACAACAATCATATTAAATCAGATTGGCATTACCTACAGTGCCAATTCTTTCCTGAGTTAGAGGTTAAATAAACATGTTATTGAGAATTTCAAATTGAATCTAAGGAGAAAATGTTAGTCCTGCTCAGTTGTGTTGACACAATCTGGCCAGGTGGGCTGGCTGGAACTGGATTTGACAAAAAATAGTGGGGACTACTCCAAACCTCCGTGTATGCAGCAAAAGGTTAAAAATGCGTTTCAAACATTTCTGCTGAATAAAGTTAGAAACGAGCAGACTGTGTCTCGAAGTCTACTTTTCCATGAAGATGAAGGAGGCATTGAGTGCCTGTCCGTGTGCCTCCATGGCCAGTGCCTTGAAAGGAAAGTTACACCTTTGAAGGGAGCTGGTGGACCTTTGGCTGATTATGGAATACCATCATGGCGACTCACAGAGCCACATAAATTAAAATAGGAGCTGCCTGGATGGCTGTTTAAAACCTCCAGAAAAATACCTCAAAGGCAAGGTGTTAAATGCTTGAATCAGCCATCTCTCCTTATAAGTGAAATCTCTGTTCCTGCTACATTTTAGTAACATTATTGCAGGACTTTGGTTAAGTGTGGATGCAAAGGACAGTTGTATCCTTAAGAAGGGCTAACTATAGTTGCAATATTTTAGACAAAGGATCATGTAGAATCAGAACCTGGATTTTTACATACCGTGGCCCTATCTGCAGTCCATCTTTGTGTTTGCTTGCCTAGCTTTCACAGATGTAAACTACATTTCTAATAAGGGCTCATAAATTTGATCATAGATGTATTTTCTTTAAGAACTTCAAGACATTCATTGGCAATTGATTATTTATTACCCAGTTTTGATCCATTTTTCGCTGATCTTATGGCCACACTTATTCAGATGACATCCTTTAACCTGATTTGTGAATTTAAACTTGGCAATTAAAAGCAGAAAACAAAACACAACTTTGCATTAGACTGGGTGTACTGAAAAGTCTGTGGGTTAGCCCATATGTTACTTTACCTTTCACACTGAATTTGTTTTTCCATTTCTGAATAATTCAGTAAATCTATATAAATTATGTAAATGACCAATACCTGAAACACAAGCTAAACCTACACAATAGGCACACACACATATATACGTCTGAAATGTAATGAATAATTCAAAATTTGAAATGTAAAAAGCATTACAGAATAGATTTCTATGACAAGAGATTTGATCGACACAGCAAAATAAGTCACCACAGTCAAAAGTTTGCCTCCATTTAATGCTGGTGCCTGAGCCATCCTAACAGCTACATGGAAACCTTGACAGAAGACCATGCTTCTTTTTATTTGCTTTGAGCGGTGCTGTGTATACCTGTCTTGTACTTTTACAGACAGTTTGTTAGAACCACTTTCATGCAAGAATACTACTGAACATTTACATTTTTCGCTGAGGTGGTTTCTTTTCTTCAGCCAGCAACAGGCATAGCTGCTGCAGTGGTTCTCTCTCCAAGGTGGCTGGAGCTGGCACTTCTGGGAGGGTGGGAATCAAAGCTGCAAAGAGAAACCTAAAGAACTGGTCTCAGGCTCTTGCCCATGTGAGGCATAAAAGTAGAGAGGAGGCCGGATGCGGTGGCTCACGCCTGTAATCCTAGCACTTTGGGAGGCCAAGGTCGGCGGATCTCCTGAGGTCAGGAGTTCTAGAGCAGCCTGGTCAACATGGTGAAGCCCGTCTCCACTAAAAATACAAAAAAATTAGCCAGGCATAGTGGTGGGTGCCTGTAATCCCAGCTACTCTGGAGGCTGAGGCAGGAGAATTGCTTGAACCCAGGAGGTGGAGGTTGCAGTGAGCCGAGATCACGCCACTGCACTCCAGCCTGGGTGACAGAGTGAGACTCTGTCTCCAAAAAACAAAAAAAAAGAAAAGAAAAAAAGAAAAAAGTTTTAATCGGATGCCATGTACACGGAGAATGGAAGCTTAAAGCAAAGATTTAGAAGGGGCTAATTTATGTCTGTTCAGGGTAGGCACAGAAGTCTTTTGGTAAGGTGCGCGTTACTTCTGGCAGGGCTGTGTATTGTAAAGTAGACAGAGGATGATGTGCTGTGTGAAGAAGAAGGTTTCCCAGTGGCCACGGTAGAAAATAATATAACAAGTAAGTGAATGTTATCTTCAGGTTGAAGGAAATTTTTCATATGGCTTTTTTTTTTTTGAAAGAGAGAGACGGAAGCCTTGTTATCTTTCCCACGCTTCAGCCTCCTGAGTAGTTGGGATTACAGGCACCAGCCACCGTGCCTGGCTGAATGACTTTTTAAAAGCTTTCCATTTAGATCACCATATTATTTATACAGTGTTGGGGTGTTCAAGTAAATTATCTCTTTGCCTTTTCTTTTTTTTCCAATGAGATAAACTTAACAATGCAGAGCAGGATTTCTTTAGTCTTGGTGGCTTATCCTAAATCATATTGCAAATGAGGTGGATTTAGTTTGTCTTCAGCATAGCGTGTTTACCACCGAGAATGATGAATGATGATGCAACAGCAAATAGTTACTATCCACTGAGAGTGCAATGCACCGACCACGCCGTGTGTTGAGTTCATTCATTCCTCCTGATCCATGGAGGGGTAGAACATTTCAGTAACTTAGACTGTAGGATTCGAGTTCTTTAACATTAGCGTCATTGCTCCAAACTCCTAAATTAACATTGCAAATTGCTTATTCACACAACGATTTACAATTATTAATGTTCTTTGTTCCTTCACTTTTCCCACAAATACTTATCAAGCATCTTTTCTACGACAGGCACCGTTTTTTAGTGCACAAACATTGCCCAAAGTCTTTCCCCTTGTTTTGTGTATGTTCTAAGGGGGAAACAGGCGATAAAATATGTATAATGAAGAAGCAAAACAATAATAAGACACAAGGTCAAATACTGTTGGTAGTAGCTCAGCTGTGAGGCAGATATATAGTATAGCGGATACATAAGATAGCAGTTTGCTGTATTAAATAGGGTTATTTAGGAAGGTGACATTTGAGCAAAGGCTTGAAAGCCACAGACACTTTCATGATGCTAGAACAAGACTGAAAACAACCCCTTCCTTGCTGCCAACTTACCTATCCCCAGGCTGCTATGGGTATTGGAGGACTTGCAACCATTGCCATACTCCTGAGATGCAGTGACAGGATAATAGATGTTGAAGCAGTGGCTCTTTGCCCAAACAGAGTATTTACACTTAGAGACCTAAGGCTGGGTATGTCAGGCAATATTCCCCATGGTCTGTCTGACTGTGCGGTCCTGCCATTATCAGGGTAGGCTAGTTCTTTGGCGTTCCTGTTGCATTTTCCTGTCTTCTGAATGCAGTGTCAGTGCCTTATTCCTCTTTATATATCCATGTCACCGCTTCCACAAGCCCAGTATTTATGCTAATGCATTGCAGAAAAGTACTAATTAAATTTTTATATATTGCAAAAATGTTTTTTATTTCCAAGACACATCTTTTTACAAACATAATACTTTTAGTGAAAATTACTTATGAACGGCAACAAGAAGAATCAAATTGTACCGGCAAACATAAAATGCTTTAGTTTAATCAGACATTTGCTAGTGTTGTCTTGTTTTCTGGTGCCGGGAAGAAAGCCTTAACATGCAAGAGAAAGTGAGAAAGTCTAGGGGCTGAGACCATGTGAACAAACGTCTTTCTCTCCTCTTTATGGTCAATTCAACTCTGCTCCTCTGACAGGCCAAATACAACTAATTCCATATTGGGCTGCTCTTTCCTATGGTAAAGCCTGAAAAATCTATCCATGTATCTATGTGTAGTTATAAGTTAATTCAGGCACATGGTTGCCTTAGAATGATGAAATACGTGCTTACAAAAGGCAATCTCTTGGTTGAGACTAGGAAAGTGCTGGCTGGAGCCGATGCTGTCTCTTGAAAAGGGAGCTGTGGAAGCTGCCAGCTCTCAATGAGATAGGAAATCTGTTGATTGGTTTGTTGGATTTTTTTTTCTACATTATTTTCCAAAAGAAGAAGCAGGCGTGAATTCTGGCAATTTTCTATTTTCCCCTTGCTTCCCAGATTTAGCTCACTGATTGCATAATTTTCTTAGTGCTCACTTTTCAGGAAAGTCCATAGGCATTAGCCCTGCCTTTTCATGCCAGTTTGCATGAGAAGGCAGTGGCTAACAGGGAGTGTGTGATTTCCCCGGGGCCAATCAGCTCAACCCAGTCACACGGTAAGTCAGTTGAAAGGAGGCAGTGGGAATCATAGATATGGGTGGATTTTTTTTTCCCTCCCATGGTGCTCAGAGGGCACCAAGGAATTCTAAACAATCATCCTATTAGTTATAAAAATATTTTCACCTCTGCAGACCTTCACACTACACTTCAATGAAACTATTAATTTCTCTTAATTGAACAAGTGCAAACCTTTATCCTGTTTTATATTAATAAACAGGTTTGAAACCTCTTTGTTTTAAACATACCATTTAAAAATTAGTGCTAATGTTTAGTTATGATGGTCTCTGCCATAAGACATTCCTGCATCAAGCAATTAGTCATTTCCTAGTGTGGACCCGCCATTGTTTTAACCTCCAAAGAAGAATCCAGATTTGCTCCCAAATCTAGAAACATGGTCAGATGCACCATTTGATGATGAATCCAAAATCTTGACAATTCCATTTTGGTAAGCAATAAAGAATGTGTATATGCCACACCTATGGAGCATATCAAGTATGCTGACATCAAGGAGCACATGGCTAATATCTGAGCACTTAACAATGAACACTTTCTAGTGACATTTCCAGGAAATCACACAAAGTAGGGGCACGGGTCAAAATGATGAGAAGGCAGCCAGGAAGGTCTTCACACTGGCATCATAAATGTTATTCTTTATGTACATTTCTTTTTCTAGTTGCTAAAATTAGGAAAACTGGTAGAAGAAGAATGGAAAATTGAAGGCAAATGAGTGATAGAGTGTTTATTTACAACTCTGCCTAAGTTCAAAAAAAAAAAAAGAGAATTAGTAACTTATGAAAGTGTTACCTACCCATCTGGGGACAGCTGCCCTCTGGTTTTCTTCAGAACTCTACAGAAAAGATTGATTTAGACAAATGCTTCTTTGGAAAAGGTTTTTCTCTCACCTGGCCCCTTCTTTGCACTGCTGCCGCGTTAATCTTCTTCCATGCCTGTGTGTAGCTCTTTCACACTTCCATTAAGAAGCGTGGCTATGAGCCTGTGACTGGACCTTCCCTGAGAATCCAGCGCGGGGGCACTGGAGAGGTGGAGGTGGGGGACTGCACACTCCGCTGCAACACTTCCCCTGCTCCTGAAGCAGGCTGCTGTGTGCATTTGGCGAGTTAGAGAGAGATCTTTCCCAATAGCCCTTCTCTACCATCTAATGCCTTTCTGTGAAGAGATGGGAATCTATCTTAAAAACTTGGTCCGTTTCTTCCTCTTCAGACCTTCTGAGTTGATGTTCCCACTTTATGAGTTTACTGAAAGCAAAAAACAAAAAACAAAACCCAAACAAAAACCTATCACAATCACCTTTTACCCAAAGGTAGTCTGGGGAGTAGTTAGTGAAAAGGATGGAGAGTTGGACAAAAATCGTCCTATGTCCCAGGCACTTATGGGGAGACTGCAGGTCTTCCTCTCAGCAGTCACACAGCACAGCTTTCTGGGCAATCTGGGTCTGGCTTCTGACTTCTGCAGTGCAGATATAGCAGAGAGGGTCTTGTGCTATGTGTTGTGATCACCACATACTGTGATCCCAGTATCCCCAAATGGAATTACTCGACTGCTAGGCAAATAGCACCGGGTCCTTTAAAGATGGGTTGTTGACACACGCAGCGTGATGAATCCCTTATTGCTCACCTTCCAAGAGGAGGTATCGCAGTCCCCTGCTGGCTGGATTTTAAGTGCTGGAAAAGCCTAGGGTTGACTGCGGCAATTGCAGCGCTGGGTAGAGTTCAGTGGGTGGAAGCTAGAAGATACCACATCGTTAAAGTCATATTCATTACCTTAAGAGCAGGCAGCCCAGGGGAAGAGTGTATTTCAGTTCTTGTTAGTTTGTCAAGGTACAGTATAGTTCCTTTGATAATCAGTTCATTTTCTTAATTCAAAAGGCCAACACCAGGGCAAAAGACATTTTGAAAATGGAAAGTAGAACTTTGTTTCAGTGTGTATGTGTGTGAAGTGCATTAAAGCTGTAAGCTACATGTCACTTGGAGTCTTCTTTTAACCTTAACATTCACTTTGTTTCATATTGTCCATAAAGTTCAATGCCCTCTTCAATAATTCTGCGAATCTGTGGATATGAGTGTGTGTGTGTGTGTGTGTGTGTGTGTGTGTGTGGGTGTGTGTGTGTGTGTAGGGGAGCCATATGATTAATTTCTGGGCCCTAATTCTGGTCTCTGTCACGTTCTTTGCTGTTATTCCTTTATCTCTACTCTAGCATTTATGCGTATGTTTAGCTCACTCCATTCCTTATTTTTCCACCAAAAACAAAACCAAACCAAATAACCAGAGGCCTTTGTTTAATACAACTATACTTTTTTTGATCTCGTGAGATAGAGGAGGATTTTTATCACTGGGATGTGAACAGCTGTTCTAAGGAGAGAAGCTCTCCAGTCTTTCAGTGCCCTGTTGTCCTCTGCCGCTCCCATTTTTCTCTTGCAAGTGCCCTGTTCCCTCTGCTTCCTCAGATTCTCCTCCTCAGTTACTATCAGTTTGTAGAACAGCATGATCAATTATTTTATTCACTTCCTGCTACCCTATTTTCAGGGTATCACCTTTCACCCCAAACAGCTTATTAAGATAATTTCCATAAAGGATAGCAGGATTCTCAGCACCAGCTTTTAAGATAATTACTCAAAAATCCTGACACCTGATTTTTTTATAGGCTTGATGACATTGTAATGAAGTCCATTCTACTTAGAATTTCAGTAGCAAAATCTTCTGGAACTGCCTTCCCGATTACAGTTCCTGTTTATACCCCAAACACCCAATTTGCCCCCATCCCTCCTTCTTCCCTGCTTAGTCGTAGAGCATGCCCACACCTCCCTTCCTCCTTGGAACAGATGAGACACGGCCAATCCTGGTTTTCCTTCTAATCAGCAGTGTGGAAGCAGATCATCCGAGCTCTAAAGGCTCTCTCCCTGGCCAGCAGACATTGTCTCAAAGTGACTGAATGCTCTTCCTCCAGAATGTGCTAAGGACTGTCTGACATTCTTCCTTAAGGCTGAACCATTATTTGTTTTTGAGAGTGCTGGAATTTGGAAGATAAACTCCCTCCTCCTCTAGCTTTTGGGACTCCTTTCTATTTGGCCGCTCAGTAGTATAACTGTGTAAAAGAAATAGCTAAAGTTAGAGTGGCTTTTTCTGAGTCACTTCACATGTTCGATAAAGATGCATCACACCATGTCTTCCTCTGTTTGGGCTGCTGTAACAAAATACGATAGATGGATGGCTTATAAACAACAGACACTTATTTATCACCCAATTCCAAAGGCTAGAAGTCCCACCTCAAGGCACTGGCAGACTTCGTGTCTGGTGAGGGCCCATTTCCTGGTTCATAGACAGTGTCTTCTTGCTGTGTCCTCACATGGCAGAAGAATCAAGGGAATCTCTGGGGTCTCCTTTAGAAGGGCACTCATCCTATCAAGGGGCCCCACCCTTGTGACCTCATGTAACCCAAATTACCTCTCAAGGGCCCCACCTCCATCAAACTGGGGGTGAGATTTTTTTTTTTTTGAGGCAAAGTCTCACATAACCCACTCACTACAACTCACCACCTGGTTCAATGATACTGGATTACAGGCACTCCACCACTTGGCTGATTTTTTTTATGGGGTTTCACCATGTTGTCCAGGCTGGTCTCAAACTCCTGACCTCATGATCTGCCCATCTTGGCCTCTCAAAGTGCTGGGATTACAGGCTTGAGCCACCACGCCCAGCCAGAGGTTAGATTTTAACACAGACACTCAGTCTACAGCATGCCATTTTCTTTTCTTTTCTTTTTTGGGACGGAGTCTCGCTCTGCCGCCCAGGCTGGAGTGCAGTGGCGCAATCTCAGCTCACTGCAACCTCCACCTCCCGGGTTCATGCCATTCTCCTGCCTCAGCCTCCTGAGTAGCTGGCTCTACAGATGCCCACCACCACGCCCGGCTAATTTTTTTGTATTTTTAGTAGAGACGGAGTTTCACCATGTTAGCCAGGATGGTCTCGATCTCCTGACCTCATGATCCACCCGCCTTGGCCTCTCAGACTGCTGGGATTACAGGCATGAGCCATCACACCCGGCCCATGCCGTTTTCTTATTCATTGTGAAGATTGAAAACAAACGAATAACTTGCTTTATCTTAGTATCTTTATTTCCCTGTCAGTGTGTTCAATGACACAGAAAATACTTGATTCCATAAATGCTCCCACAGAAAAACACTTCATGCAAACCTTCATCTCCATGTCTTCTGTCCATTGGAGAACCCAAACTAAAAAATGTCTCACACGTAGTTCTGCACTTTCCTTCCTGTTCGCCTAGTTGTTTCAGATGAAAATTTAGAAGACAGTGTAGGAGGTGGGAGGGGCCAAGAAGGAAGGAATCTGCGTTTGAAGGAGGGTCATATGCATAATCATGAACAGCTATTTGGATTTGATAAAGAACTACTATTTTGTTTGGATATACAGGAAATAAATCGGTTTGGAAATATAGACTATACACACCCAAACATATGTACACACACACGTTGGACACATATTGGACTTTGTTACAACAGCTACCTGTACCTTTACTGATATAGATCTCACTACCTGCCAGGCACTTATGTTCTAGGCCCATTAAGAACTGTCTCAGTGGCCTCAGTGGGGTGCCTCACCAATGGCTGCTGTCTAGGTTGAGCACTCTCCGATGAGTTCCCAGTTTCTGTCATGCACGGTCCTTCCTCTTCAGGGACACAGCCACCTTGCAGAATGCTGTAGGGGCGTCAGGCACTGGCCTTGACATCGAAGCGTCTGTCTTCTTGCTCTGCATCTCTTTGAGTTGGGCCACCCTCTTCTGCTTAGGAAGTACCAGGCTCTCTACTCCCTCTTTTTCCCAAACCAAACCAATGTGTTTTTACTGCTGATAGATAGGCCTGCCACTTAGAAGAGAAACGTACCTTAGTTTCAGATCGTGTTGTCATATGCGTTTGTAGGTTCTAATTGAATATAAAAATCCAAATTTCTTTTACATAAAGTATCTCTCTCTCTCTCCTTTTTTTTTTTGATGGAGTCTAGCTCTGTCACCAGGGCTGGAGTGCAGTGGTGTGATCTCGGCTCACTGCAATCTCTACTTCGTGGGTTCAAGGATTCTCCTGCCTCAGCCTCCTGAGTAGCTGGGACTACAGGCGCGACCCTTTACACCTGGCTAATTTTTGTATTTTTAGTAGAGACGGGGTTTCACCGTGTTGCCCAGGCTAGTCTCGAACTCCTGACCTCAGGTGATCCACCCACCTTGGCCTCCCAAAGTGCTGGGATTACAGGTGTGAGCCACCGCACTGGGCCTATCTCATGTTTTTTTGTTTTCAGCTAATTATTATTACGTTAGAATCACTGTGTGAGCTACATGAGAGACATCTTCATATTTTAAGCAATTGCAGTTTCTGGCTTAGTGCCTCCATTCATTCAGCAAATAGCTTTTTAGCCCTGGTTTGTGCCAGGTGCTGCTCCAGGTGCTAAGGATATGGCATGGCACAAGTTGGATGAGACCCCCACTCTTGCAGAGTTGATGTTTAGCATTATAATACAATAATTGGCTGAACTTGAGGTTTTATGGGATGAGGGTGATGTGAAGAGATTTATCTTTTCACTGTTTCCAGTTCCTATTGTAGCAATAAGAACAAGAAAAGTATGAATATCTCAACAGTTAATCCTGTTATATGTAGCTATAAGGACACTGCTACAATTAATAGATAGCTTAGAAACAGCAGGAGAAAGGCCGGGCTTGGCGGCTCACACCTGTAATCCCAGCACTTTGGGAGACTGAGGCCAGTGGATCACGAGGTCAGGAGATCGAGACCATCCTGGCTAACACGTTGAAACCCTGTCTCTAATAAAAATACAAAAAATTAGCCAGGTGTGGTGGTGGGCACCTGTAGTCCCAGCTACTTGGGAGGCTGAGGCAGAAGAATGGCGTGTACCTGGGAGGTGGAGCTTGCAGTGAGCCGAGATCGTGCCACCGCACTCCAACGTGGGAGACAGAGTGAGACTCTGTCTCAAAAACAACAACAACAACAAAAAACAAAAATAAAAAAGAAAACAAACAAACAAAATATAAAAATTAGCCGGGCATGGTGGTGGGTGCCTGTAGTCCCAGCTACTTGGGAGGCTGAGGCAGAAGAATCGCTTGAATCTGGGAGGCAGAGGTTGTGGTGAGCCGAGATTGCACCACTGCACTCCAGCCTGACGACAGAGCAACACTCTATCTCAAAAAAAAAAAAAAGGAAAAGAAATAGCAGGAGAAAGCAGAGCTGATTTGAGAAACAGTAGATTCCAAAACTAAATGTAAACTTGCAATAATTGCTACAATTTATTGAGCAAGTACGTCTTGGATGGCTAAGTTTATATACACTCTCATAATAACAGCAACAGTAAAAAACTGGAATTATTATGCTCATTTTACACATGATAAAACTAAGGTGTAGAAAGGTTAAGTGGCTTGCCCAAGGATACACAGCTAATAGAAGGAGATTAAAAATCAAGGTTTTTTTTTCTTTTTCTTTTTAAATTTTATTTAGATTCGGGAGCACATGAGCAGATTTGTTACAGGGTATATTGCGTGATGTTGAGGTTTGGGCTGCTATTGATCAAGTCACCCAAATAGTAAACACAGTTCCTGATCGAAAGTGCTGTAGCCCTTGTTCTCTTCCCTTCCTCTCTCTCCTCTTTTGGTGTTGCCAGTGTCTACTGTTTCCATCTTTTTCATCTTTTTTTTTTTTTTTTTGAGACAGAGTCTTGCTCTGTCACTCAGGTGCTAGAGTGCAGTGGTGTGATCTTGGCTCACTGCAACCTCTGCCTCCCAGGTTCAGGCAATTCCCTGCCTCAGCCTCCCGAGTAGCTGGGACTACAGGTGCCCGCCACCACGCCCGGCTAATTTTTGTATTTTTAGTAGAAACGGGGTTTCACTATGTTATCCAGACTGGTCTCAAACCCCTGACCTCATGATCCACCCGTCTCAGCCTTCCAAAGTGCTGGGATTACAGGCATGAGCCACCTCGCCTGGCCTACCGTTTCCATCTTTATGGATGTGTATACCCAAGGTTTAGCCCCACCTATAAGTAAGAACATAAGATATTTGGTAAAACTCAAGTTCTACATGCATGTTCTTTTCTAAGAATAAACTAAGAATTGCTACCCTGAAGAATAAACTGAGAAATTTTATCAGAATTGAGTCTAAGCTGACACACAACATATCACTAGAGAGGCCCTCTCACGTTTCCATGACACCGTTTTCCTACCATCATGATGGGCCTGATGGACATTGACTTATAAGCCAGAGATTCCTTCCAGTTTGGATTGCACATTATTTTTCTAGCTCAGAGACTGGCAAATTATGGCTGCAGGCCAAATCCAACCCTCTGCTTATTTGTATATTGCCTCTGAGCTAAGAATAATTTTTACATTTTTAAATGGTTGAAAAAAATTTCAAAAGAGTAAGTTTTATTTTTTGAGATGGAGTCTTGCTCTGTCACCCAGCCTGGAGTGCAGTGGTGCTATCTCGGCTCACTGCAAGCTCTGCCTCCCGGGTTCAGGCCATTCTCCTGCCTCAGCCTCCCGAGTAGCTGGGACTACAGGTGCCTGCCACCACGCCCGGCTGATTTTTGGTATTTTTAATAGAGACAGGATTTTACCGTGTTAGCCAGGTTGGTTAACCTGACCTCGTGATCTGCCAGCCTCAGCCTCCCAAAGTGCTGGGATTACAGGCGTGAGCCACCGCACCTGGCCAAGAGTAAGTTTTATGATACATGAAATTCACATGAAGTTAAAATTTCAGTCCCATAAATAAAGTTTTATTGGAACACAGCCTCACATTCACTTACGTGTTATCTATGGCTGTGTACATGCTACATGGGCAGAGCTGAGTAGTTGTTTCAGAGACCTTATGGCTCACAAAGCCTCTCAGCCTTTTACAGAATAAAGCTTGTTGACCTTCACTTTGCAAGAATAGCCTTAAGGGCCACTTCTCTTGACCAAGAACCTGTTCAATTTCTTTGCCATCAGTTCACTAGTTTGTTCATTCATTCATCCATTCTTCCATCAAAAACCTACTGTTTGCTTACTATCAAGCTTTGTGCTAGGCACTGCGGTAGAGGGACAAATAAAACTATAGAATGACTAGGAACACAGTGGAAGGGGGAAAGAAAGACAAAGGCTATTTGAGGAAGAAAGAATATGTGAAGGCATGAAGTGATGACGTAATGATAATAATGACCCCCTAAGTGAGCAACTCACCTAATCTCTTCTAGCATAGGTGTGGAGCATGAAGCAAGCCCTGTACCAGCCCATGACTGCCTTATTAAAGGCTCAGAACCACACTTTCTGGTAGATTAATCACAAATCATATAATTGTATAGATGTAGAAAAAGGTTTGTAATGGTCATGAAACTTATTCGCCGCACACAGCTAGAGTGCGGTAATCAGAACTCCAACCCAGGTCTACCTGGCTAGACTGGAAAGGTGCTTTTGCGGATATTAAAATCTCACAAGAACCTAACAGAATATGCATTACTATTATTAAAATAGATTTTTGATCTGTGATGTACAAAGACATGTCAGATTAATCTATTTTTGGATTAATTTGTATTGACAGGGGCATTAGGGACCTGAGATGTTCTTTCCTTCCCAGGAAAACTTTGTGCTATGTCAGAAAAGCTCCCCGCCTTTGCCCCACAATTTTCTGCCCATGCCAAGTCCTCGCAGGGTGGGAGAAGAGGAGGCAGGGACACCAGCAATAGATATTGATGTATGGTCTGAGTGTATACCCTAATTTTTCCACCTAAACATTGATGATGACTCACCTTTTTCTCATTATTTTTACATTTTATTTTTTAGCATGTTCTAAATGGCTAAATGTGTTTCTGGAATTCCTATTCTGTTACATCTGAGTTAGGTAATTTTCCTTTTCTTTTTTTTTTTTTTTTTTTTGAGATGGAGTCTCGCTCTGTCGCCCAGGCTGGAGTGCAGTGGCGCGATCTCGGCTCACTGCAATCTCCGCCTCCCAGGTACAAGAGATTTCCGGCTAATTTTTGTATTTTTAATAGAGACAAGGTTTCACCATGTTGGCCAGGCTGGTCTTTAACTCCTGACTTCAAGTGATCCACCCGCGTCGGTCTCACAATGTACTATTACAGGCGTGAGCCACTGCGCGTGGTAATTTTTGATTCAGCTTTATAGGCAGGAAAATGAGACTCAGAGAATTATAATGCCCTGCCCAAAGATACACAAAGTAGCAAGTGATAGAAAAGGAGATTTAAGACTACATCTGTTTTTATAGAAATAAATACAAAGCAAAACCAAACCCCTTTGTACTCAGTACTGTAATATGTCATAGTTCATGAACAAAAGGCACTGTGTGCAGAAGCCTTATCAGTAGAACTCCATCCCGAATAGATAATTTTTTTCCTTCCTCTATCATTAGAATCAGGAAGATGTTTTGTAATTTAAGATACAGTGTTTCTCCCTATAACCCACTCCATCGGCAGCACTGTGGCTAACCCTGTTTCTCATGGCTCCCTCTACCTTTAACAAAAATTAAAACAGGTAATTGTGCTGTTAATTGGGGCTTGGGGATGTTACCCTTCCTTCCTCTGGAAGGGTTCAATGTTCAAAGGCATCTAGTCATTATTTTGTGATGAGGTAATGTCTCTAGAATTTGGAAGTGAAGCTCAAACAGAAAGAAACAGCAGGACTGGACGGGCTTCCAAAGAGTGACTTATTTTAAAGAGATCAATTCATCTTTTACTAATTGGAGATACCTAGTTCCAATTAATTTAAGGTAGTGTCTCATCAAAATATGACCAAAGTAAAAAGAATATTTTGCAACTTCATCAAGTTCATTGTAAACTTTCTTAAGAAAAAAAAGTTTTGGCTGGGCGCGGTGGCTCATGCCTGGAATCCCAGCACTTTGGGAGGCCGAGGCTGGTGGATCACAAGGTCAGGAGATGGAGACCATCCTGGCTAACATGGTGAAACCCCGTCTCTACTAAAAATACAAAAAATTAGCCAGGCATGGTAGTAGGTGCCTGTAGTCCCAGCTACTCTGGAGGCTGAGGCAGGAGAATGGTGTGAACCCGGGAGGCAGAGCTTGCAGTGAGCCGAGATCGCGCCACTGCACTCCAGCCTGGGCGACAGAGCAAGACTCCGTCTCAAAAAAAAAAGGAAAAAAAAGTTTTAATCTAATGCCATGTGCACAGAGAATGGAAGCTTAAAGCAAAGATTTAGAAGGGGCTAATTTATGTCTATACAGGGTAGGCACAGAAGTTTTTTGGTAAGGTGTGTTACTTTTGGCAGAGCTGTATGTTGTCTTTTGTGGGAGAAGGAAGAAGTTTTTTTTTTTTTTTTCGAATTCAAATTTCACTATGACATGAGCTCAACATTCTTCAAGACAAGAATCTTGAGGTCTTGCTTCTCACTGCATAGAAAGCCAATCACAGAGATGATGAGTACTGCAAGGGAAGAAGGCATTTTGGGTATTGCAGCTGAAAAGATGGTACATCAGTTTTAAATCCACCTCCTTAGCTGACTAAAATGAGGGGTTTATATAGCAGGGAAGAAATGGAAAACAGGAATTCGGGAGGGGTAAGGAAGAGGAGTTGGTCGACAGGCAGCAGGTGATCAGTCAGACAATCGTGATGGGTGAGGGGTCTGGCATCTCATCGTCCAGAGGCTGCGATCTGGTGAGTTTCAGCTTCTTGACACCAGGAGGCCTGATGGTTGGTTTCCTGGGAAAGGAGCTCAGGTAAGACAAATGTACCTTTTTCATGTTTTAAGACTGGGAGGGAAAATTTCAACACTGTATGATTCAGGGTTCCCTAGAGTGACAGACAGACATGGTTCTCTAGGTTCATATATATATATGAACTTATATATATAGGAGTTTATGAAGCATTAACCCACATGGTCATAATGTCCCACAATAGGCCGTCTGCAGGCTGAGGAAAAAGGAGAGCCAGTCCAGGTTCCAAAACTGAAGAACTCAGAGTCCAATGTTCGAGGGCAGGAAGCGTCCAGCACGGGAGAAAGATGTAGGCTGGGAGGCTAGGCCAGTCTCTCTTTTCACATTTTTCTGCCTGCTTCTATTCTAGCCACCCTGGTAGCTGATTAGATGGTACCCAGCCAGATTAAGGGTGGGTCTGCTTTTCCCAGCCCACTGGCTTCAGATGTTAATCTCCTTTGGCAACACCCTTACAGACACATCCAGGATCAATACTTTGTATCCTTCGATCCAATCAAGTTGACACTCAGTATTAACCATCACATATGTTTACACAAAAGAAACCATAAACTTCAATTATATGGGACAACTGGGTCAGTTTCATCTCCACCTTCATTTTCTCAGAGCCCATGTTGATCAATGAATATTTTGAAGATGAATTCCATTTCTACAGTACATTGAGTCCAATGGAGAGTGGAAATCAGTATTCAAGTAGCTACAAATTGATGAATTTGCATTCTAGTTTAACTCTAGTAGTTGACTAGAGTAGCCTGTCTTAATGAGTTTATTCAATGCTATGTTCCCTGAGAACATATTTGCTATTTGGGTAGTCCCTGATCTGCAGGGAATCAGCTCACAAAGGAGTGGCCAGCCAGTGAGGTGGGAGGGTGCCGCTGCCAGGGTTGACTGTGAGGTTCCCTCTGTGGTAACTTTGCAGCCTCAACAATACTTTTTTTTTTTTTTTAATAACGTTTTGCTTTTTTGGTTCACATACTTCTTTTGTGTTGCCATGTTTAAACATAGACAATGCTGCTGACCAATTTATTTAACAGGTCCATATTCTAAATTCATTGAGGAACATGAAAAAAATGTGGATCCTGCTAATTAGTATTTTGTTTCACCACTGATAAAATATATAGCAGGTACACTAATCTAATTTCCATTCTTAATGTTGGCTTTAGAGGAAACAAAATCATATCTTAATAATAAAGAGAAAGCTGGACGGAAAGTAAGAATGATCAGCTTGCATTTTGCATCTCCCTTTGAAGTGAAACCAGAGAGGTAGAAGAGTTTTAGTTGCGTTGCTTACATCAATAGATCAACCATTTAAACAAAAGGGTAACTAACCGCAAATGCTTAAAGATTTGGTGTCATTCCAAAGTTGAGTTCTTTTTTTTTTTGAGATGGAGTCTTGCTCTGTCACCCAGGCTGGAGTGCAATGGTGGGATCTCTGCTCACTGCAACCTCCGCCTCCCAGGTTCAAGTGATTCTCCTGCCTCAGCCTCCTGACTAGCTGGGATTATAGGTACCCGCCACCATGCCAGGCTAATTTTTTTGTATTTTTAGTAGAGACAGGTTTTCACCACGTTGGCCAGGCTCGTCTCAAACTCCTGACCTCAAGTGATCTGCCCGCCTCGGCCTTCCCAAGTGCTGGGATTACAGGTGTGAGCCACCGCGCCCAGCCAGTTGAGTTCTTAGATCATTGTATTTTGAACCATTCTTATAAACTTGTTTTTAATGAGAGATGACCTCCTTGGTCTCCCTACACCCTCACAGGATGGGACTACAGTCTACATTGAGAAACTCACCTCAGGAAGATCTAGCTACTGGCAGAGCTCATCAGTCTTGTTAATGAGCTGACTACTGGCCTCTCTCTGGTGTGACATCCTGTCACCCTTGATCTCTACAGAAAGAAATCAGTGCTGGCATTCAATGGAAATCTCCAAATGGGCTTAATTGGACTTTTTCAGGTTAAGATAGAATGTTCAATTTTTAGCTTAATGATGATTCTGGGACCATAAACATGCCACATTTGAGTTCAGTTAAGGTAATTAGGTGGGCAAAAATAAACGTGCAATTAGGTTGTTCTAGCCTTAACTAAGTGCAATTATCAAGAACACTAACCTGGAGAAAATAGGTTCATTCTTTACATTTTACTAAGCTTCCCAGGTTTGCTCCTTCTATTTTCACCTGTCAGTGGGGGTAGAACTACCCAAGACACTTCCAAACACTAATTCCAGATAGTCTTTCTTTTACAAAAAAAACAGCATTAAATAGTTTTTAAAAAGAAAGTAAAGGAAGATAGCTTTCTTAGGTATTCTGTCTCTTTTTTGTAAACAATGAAAAAACTGAGAATTTTTGGGTGTATTTCGAGTACTATTTGTTGAATTGATAATGTCAGAATGTAGAAAAGAAAACATGAATTATAATAAAAGTTTGACAGTTTTGGCCAGGCTGATTGTTTCTAGTTAATTACTGATAAATCAGTTGCTTTCTCACACAACAAATTCTATCTAATCATTAAAACATCCCCAGTGTCTGGAACACAAGATGATTAGTCTGATCACTTTGGTTCTTATAATGAACAAATGAAGTTGAGTTTATGGCAAGCTCTGGACTGTGGCAGCGACTGGCAAGATTAGAACAGGAGCCTGGCAATTTTGGTTTACAAAATACAAAATAATATCCATTTCAGAATTGTCAATTTAGCAAGGTTGCTAGTTTAATAAAATGAAAACACTTATTGGCGAAAATATTTGGATTTGTTAAAAATCTGAGAATTGTCTAATCTTTCATGGCAGGTGATCAATGCATGGAAAAGGATATAGTTCTTCATCCTGGTTCTTCTCCAGGTTCCAACCTGAGGCTTTGTTCATGTGTAAACATGCTATACACCAACTCAGCCCACTATAAATATGCTATATCATGAACTGTTTCATCAAGGAGTTCCTTTAATCCAACAATTTCAAGGACTCTTTTAAAAAAAATTTTTTTTTTTTGAGATGGAGTCTCACTCTCTTGCCCAGGCTGGAGTGCAGTGGCACGATCTCTGTTCACTGCAAGCTCGGCCTCCCGGGTTCACGCCATTCTCCTGCCTGAGCCTCCCAAGTAGCTGAGACTACAGGCGCCCACCACCACGCCCAGCTAATTTTTTGTATTTTTAGTGGAGATGGCGTTTCACCATGTTAGCCAGGATGGTTTCAATCTCCTGACCTCATGATCCACCCGCCTCAGCCTCCCAAAGTGCTGGGATTACAGGTGTGAGCCACCGAGCCTGGCCTTAAAAACCCTTTTTTTTTTTTTCAACAGATGGGGTTTTGCTATATTGCCCAGGCTGGTCTCCAACTCCTGTTCTGAAGCCATCCTCCTACCCTGGCCTCTCAAAATGTTGGGATTATATGCATGAGTCACCATGCCTGGCCCCAGGTAGCCTTTTTAAAAGAATAAATATGTATGTGTATATTTTCTTCAAATATTAAATTTGGAAACAGAAATGTATCATACGTTTTTCCAGTGGAGTTTATTTGCCTAAATATAGGAAGTAAGACTAAGAAGCTAAACTGTTACTTCTTCTAGACTGCGTTCAGGAAATTTGTTTTTCCCAAAAATTTTTATTCAGTTTACTATTTTTTGGATGTTATGAAATTTTTTTTCTACTGAATCAGCAGAATCAGCTGGATTTACTAAGTTAAAAAAACAGTAATTTTCAATTAGCCATACACTGTATATCTAATTTCATGTTATCGTTGTGTCTAATTCATGCAACCTTCTTAGAAGGTAAATGTCATTACGGTTTTCATTTTGCAGAGAAAAAAATGAAAGTTAATGAACTTGCCCAACGCGGGGCAACTATGAAGTGGCTGAAGCCGTGTGTCTTTATTTCTCAGTTAATAGCAGAATATGTATAGTTAACGGTTTGAGCACTGGTGTTAGACACATTTGGATTTGAATTCTGGTTCCATCATTTACTTCTCTAGATACTTAATTTTACTTTTCTAAATTAGAAAGATACTTAAATTTACTTTTCTAACTCTTGGTGTATTCATCTCTAAAAGGTATAGTAATAATATTGCCTCCTAGGATACATTCACGAGGTTTCAACGGGATAATGCAAACAATGCTTTTAGTGCTGTGCCTGGAAATTTTTAAATTTTAAATTTTCAAAAAGTATTTATATTATTACAGGCATAAAGTAAGCCAAAATTTAGCCCAGGGGAAGTACTTGATGTTTTAAATTAGTTTGTGTATTCTTAGCCTGGATAAATGTATGTATGTAAACCCAAGTTTGTTTGTTTGTTTTTTTAATGAAAAATAAAGAAAGAAATTCTTAAGACTCCTGGAATCTTGAGCTCCAAGGCTGGAAGTGTTTTCCAAGAGCAAAAGGTTTATCAGTTACTTTCATGTCCTGGCTTCTTAAATATTACTAACATTTCAACACCAGAATGAGAAAGAGAAAGTGAGGGAAGGTGCCCGGCGCGGTGGCTCACGCTTGTAATCCCAGCACTTTGGGAGGCCGAGGCGGGCGGATCACGAGGTCAGGAGATCGAGACCACGGTGAAACCCCGTCTCTACTAAAAATACAAAACATTAGCCGGGCGTGGTGGCGGGCGCCTGTAGTCCCAGCTACTCGGAGAGGCTGAGGCAGGAGAATGGCGTGAACCCGGGAGGAGGGGCTTGCAGTGAGCCGAGATCGCGCCACTGCACTCCAGCCTGGGTGACAGAGCGAGACTCTGTCTCAAAAAAAAAAAAAAAAAATTGAATAAATAAATAAATAAAAACAATTGCGTTAGTTTGATAGGGCTGTTGTAGCTAAGTTCCATAACCGGGTGGCTTAAACCACAGAAATTAATTGTCTCACAGTCCTGGAGGCCAGAAGTCCGAGATCATGGTGTTGGCAGGGTTGGTTTCTGTTGAGGGCTGTGAGAAGAAATCCATTCACGTCACTCCCCCAGCTTCTGGTTTTGCTGGCAATCTCTTTTTTTTTTTGAGATGGGGTCTCACTCTGTCACCAGGCTGGAGCGCAGTGGCACAATCTCGACTCACTGCAACCTCTGCCTCCTGGGTTCAAGCGATTCTCCTGCCTCAGCCTCCTGAGTAGCTGGGATTACATGCGTGTGCCACCACTCCCAGCCAATTTTTGTATTTTTAGTAGAGACGGGGTTTCACCATGTTGGCCAGGCTGGTCTTGATCTCTTGACCTCATGATCTGCCCGCCTCCGTCTCCCAAAATGCTGGGATTACAGGCGTGAGCCACCCTGCCCTGCCTTTGCTGGCAATCTTTATGATTCCTTGGTGTATGTAAGCATCACCCTCCATACCCCTCATTATCTGCCTTTATCTTCACATGGCGTTCTTGCTGGGTGACATGTGTTCAAATTTCTCCTTTTTCTAACCACACCAGTCCTATTGGATTAGAGTTCCAGCCTACTCACTATGATCTCATTTTAACTAATTATATGCGTAATGACCCTGCTGCCAAATAAGGTCACATTCTAAAGTCCTGGGAGCTGTGAATTTTGGAGGCCACAAGCCACCTTAACAGCAATCGTCACAGATGGACATATGGAGCAAATCCAAGATGGGAAAATTAACATCACAGGGATAATCATAGTTTCGTATTAGGTTAAAAATTGCCCTCAGAAAAAAATTAACTGAATGATTGAATGGCAAGAATGTGTCTGGAAAGGCTCTGAGGGGTTTAATTAACCACAACTTTTTAAAAGCTGACAAATTCATGTGGTGACTAAAAATATTAAAGCAACTAGAGCCGACATTATAAGAGTTATAGCCTAGATCACGAGAAAATGATAATCATCATCAACACTCATTCCAGAAAAAAACAAACAATGCTCATTGATGAAAGTTGTAGCTAAACTCAAAGAATTTTCAAATAAGTTTTCTGTTGGATAATAGGACAGTACTGAATCCCTCTTCAATGGAAAACACTTCAGCAGAGGTGGATAGCCATCTGTTGCAAATAGAAGAAGAATTTGGAAAAGTTTCCTAAGAAAGCCAGCACATCTGCACCTTTGTCAATTGACATTAAATGGCGCCTGTAGGTTTCTACATCTCTAGGGCTCTCCGGATTTTATTGTCCATCAGTGTGCTGTGTCTGGCTCTCCCTTCTTCCTCTCCCAAGTGCAGGCTGTGAAACAGACCAGATCCCTGGATCAGATACATTGCGTGTGTTTGAAATGGGCTGTTGCGGCCGGGCAAGATGGCTCACGCCTGTAATCCCAGCATTTTGGGAGGCTGGGGCAGGCGGATCACCAGGTCAGGAGATCGAGACCATCCTGGCTAACACAGTGAAACCCCGTCTCTACTAAAAATACAAAAAGTTAGCCGGGCGTGGTGGCGGGCACCTATAGTCCCAGCTACTCAGGAGGCTGAGGCAGGAGAATGGTGTGAACCCAGGAGGCGGAGCTTGCAGTGAGCCGAGATGGCACCACTGCACTCCAGCCTGGGCGACAGAGTGGGACTCCGCCTCAAAAAAATAAAAATAAAATAAAAAATAAAAATGAAATGGGCTGTTGCTATCTTTTGGACCCACTTAAGCCTTTGAGAACTGTCCTACACTGGCCTTGTGGGCGATTCCCCAGATGTGGCTGAGGCTATGGTTGACTTTCCAACCTGCCTGATTCTTCCAAGTGCATTTCTCTTTTGATTTAGTCAATGAAGTGTCTGATCAACAGTAATTCCAAGACCAGTCATTTCTGGCTGAACTTTAATCTTGATCCCTTCAGGCTAGCAGGGGGCATCCATTCAAAGAAGGTTAGTAATTCAATCACCCCTGAGCTAAGAAAGGCATTTTAATCTAGTAATTAAAATGTAGGCATCCGAGTTAAATAGACTTGGTTTTGAGTCCCAGTTCTATCTCTTATTATTAGGCAAGTCATTAAATATTGTAAGCTTTAGTTTATTATTTCTTCAAAATTTGAATGAAAATTTCAATTCTCAGCCTGTTCCGAGAATTAAATGAGATCATGCATATGAAACACTTAGTCCAGGATCCAGCAGATAGAAAGCACTAGTAACTTATAGCTTCTTGAAAGAAGCAGCAGCAGATTGGAGGGAGGCAGTGGAGAGGGGGATGCACAAGAGGAGAAAGGCTTATGGGCATGAAGGATGTCATTCAGGAAGCCAGAGCTGTAATTTTAACCCAACACAGAGGGCCTCCCTAGATGGGAGCAAATAGGCTTAAATGATTTTAGACTCGGTCATATCGGGAGGGACTGAGATGTGCACAGGCTCAGCTGAAAGCAGCAAGAGGCTTTCCAGCTAGGTGGGGTACAGAATCCAGGAGTGATACTAATGACCTGTACGTGGGACTCTAGGCATTTAGTCCAAGTTAGGGAGATTTTATATGAGAATAAAGATGGATGGAGAAGAGTGGAGAATAGGCAGGAGATGGAAATCCATGCAGAGACAGCTGCACTGCAAGTGATCTGATCTCAGTTGAGGCACTTCATTTTGAGTCTAGAAATTATAGAGGCTTCTAGTCTCTGGCAAGAATGATGGGAGCAAAGCAAGAACCAGGCTGACAAGAATTCAGGTACCATAAAAGTTATACAGATAAAGACCTAGACAGGGATCTCCTTATTATAAATAAGAGGGTTGGTAATGAAAGAAGCTGGATTCATTAGGTAGAGGTTAGGAAGGATTGTGGCGGGGGGCGGTGGCTCACGCCTGTAATCCCAGGACTTTGGGAGACTGAGCCCACCATGCCAGGCTAACTTTTCTATTTTTTGTGGAGATGGAGTTTTGCCATGTTGCCCAGACTAATCTGGACCTCCTGGGCATGGTGGCGGGCGCCTGTAGCCCCAGCTACTTGGGAGGCTGAGGTAGGAGAATCACTTGTACCCAGGAGGCAGAGGTTGCAGTGAGCTGAGATCGCACCACTGCACTCCAGCCTGGTGACACAGCAAGACTCCGTCTCAAAAAAAAAAAAAAGATTATGTCTGTTGAAGGAACTTCAGTGATCCTATTGCCTTGGCCTCCCAAAGTGTGGGATTACAAGCGTGAGCCACAGTGCCCGGCCTGGTTACTCAGTTTTCTAGGAGAAGTGTCTTAGGGACTGATGTGGCTTCGACCTGTTACCTGGAAAAGGACAAGCCTGTCAGAAATACATATCCCTGTGGAAGAAATTAGAACATATTAGAAATAAAACGTCTGCCAAATATGCGAACCTTGCTTCAATACTTCATTTGATTTGAACAATGGAAGTGAAACTTACCTTGGATAAAATCAAGGGAACTTTACACCCTTGTCTTCCCTCTTTTCACGTACTTTCCCCTCTGCATTTGGTGGGGAAAGCCATCCACCTGGACGAACTCCTCGGACCTTCAGATTTACGTCTTTAACACCTCCCTATCAACTGCATGATTTTCTGTCTTTTTCTGACCTGGAATAAAAAAAAAGATTTTCTTCCCCAGGCCACATGGCAAAGTCTTTCTGGTTGTTCGTTGGTCCTTAATATAACATGAAGCCAACTGTCAATTTTTTTTTATACTTCAAGTTCTGGGATACATGTGCAGAACGTGCATGCTTGTTACATAGGTATACATGTGCCATGGTGGTTTGCTGCACCCATCAACCCGTCATCTACATTAGGTATTTCTCTTAATGCTCTCCCTCCCTTTTCCTCCCACCCCGACCGGCCCCGGTTTGTGATGTTCCCCTCTCTGTGTCCATGTGTTCTCATTGTTCAACTCCCATTTGTGAGTGAGAACATGCGGTGTTTGGTTTTCGGTTCCTGTGATAGTTTTCTGAGAATGATCGTTTCAAGCTTCATCCATGTCCTTGCAAAGAACATGAACTCATTCTTTTTTATGGCTGCATAGTATTCCGTGGTGTATATGTGCCACATTTTCTTAATCCAGTCTGTCATTGATGGGCATTCAGGTTGGTTCCAAGTCTTTGCTACTGTGAACAGTGCTGCAATAAATATATGTATATATGTGTCTTTATAGTATAATGATTTATAATCCTTTGGGTATACACCCAGTAATGGGATTGCTGGGTCAAACAGTATTTCTTGTTCTAGATCCTTGAGGAATCACCACACTGTCTTTCACAATGACTGAACTAATTTACACTCCCACTCCCACCAACAGTGTAAAAGCGTTCCTATTTCTCCACATCCTCTTCAGCATCTGTTATTTCCTGACTTTTTTCTTTTTTTTTTTTTTAGACGGAGTCTTCCTCTGTCGCCCAGGCTTGAGTACAATGGTTTGATCTTGGCTCACTGCAACCTCTGCCTCCCAGTTCAAATGATTCTCCTGCCTCAGCCTCCCGAGTAGCAGGAATTACAGGCACTCACCATCACGGCTGGCTAATTTTTGTATTTTTAGTAGAGATGGGGTTTCACCATGTTGGCCAGGCTGATCTCAAACTCCTGACCTTGTGATCTGCCCACCTTGGCCTCCCAAAGTGTTGGGATTACAGGCATGAGCCACTGCTCCCAGCCTGTTTCTTGACTTTTTAATGATTGCCATTCTAACTGGCGTGAGATGGTATCTCATTGTGGTTTTGATTTGCATTTCTCTAATGACCAGAGATGATGAGCTTTTTTTCATATGTTTGTTGGCTGCATAAATGTCTTCTTTTGAAAAGTGTCTGTTCATATCCTTTGCCCACTTTTTGATGGTTTTTGTTGTTGTTTTCTAAATTTGTTTCAGTTCCCTGTAGATTCTGGGTATTAGCCCATTGTCAGATGGATAGATTGCAAAAACTTTCTCCCATTCTGTAGGTTACCTGTTCACTCTGATGATAGTTTCTTTTGCTGTGCAGAAGCTCTTTAGTTTAATTAGATCCCATTGATCAATTTTGGCTTTTGTTGCAATTGCTTTTGGTGTTTTAGTCACGAAGACTTTGCCCATGCCTGTGTCCTGAATGGTATTGCCTAGGTTTTATTCTAGGATTTTTATGATTTTTAGATCTTATATTTAAGTCTTTAATCCATGGCAATTGTCAATTTTATTTATTCATTGTTTACTTTGTATTTTCTAAAGTTGCAAGGAAAAAATAGTATTTATTTTTAAATGATTTTTGTTAAAATTATTTATTTATTTATGTAGGCCAATAGGGTTTATTAACCTATTGATCTCTGAGGAAAAATGGATATAGTGACTTGATTATATGGTTATTTGAAATCGTTACTGAAGAAAAGTCACAAATTCTTCTATTCGAAGTTAAATATGAAGCTTCTACAAGTGACTGGAGAACCTTGTTTATTTGTACCTATTTAGTACTTTGCACAAATAACATTTTATTTGTAATGCTACCAAGATTTTTTAACAGAAATAACAACTCTATTTTGAAGGAATCTAAAATTTACATGGAGAAGCAAGAAGTCTTCTATAATATTTTGTGATATCGAATTTAATTTCAGGAAGGTAATCCATTTGGAATTCATAGTCAAGAACAGGACAGGCCAGAAGCATATAGTGCAGCTCAGTTGTAATTTTCCAAATGTTAATTTCATGTTATTTCTTCCTTTGATTTTTATTCTCTTTATTTTTCATTATAATTCTCAATTCAATAGATGCCTATTTATGCAGCGCTAACATACTTTCAACTTTCATTTACACATTCTACAGACATGCATTAAACACCTACTGTATGTGAATCACTGGGTGAAGAACTGCAAAGCAGTGAACGAGCCTGGCAGATTTGTCTGCTCTCAGGCAGCCTTCGTTCTACCAAGTGAGCATTGGATAAGAAGCTGTGATGCTCTAAGGTACAAAGAGGACTCAGGTGTCCCTAATCCAGTCTTCAGGACAGGCACCCTAAAGGAAATGGCCTTCACACTGGAAAATGGAGGATGAACAAGAGATAGTAAAGCCAGTAGGGGTGGGGTTGGAGAAGACATCTCAGACAGACAGAACAGCATAGGCAGAGAACAGTCTAGAGCCTTACAGGACACATTAGTTTCAAGCCTTTAACTTGGGGAAAAAGAGATGCTATTGAAAGTTTTCATCATGGGAGTGACACGCAGGGCTGCTGCATGGTACCACACACATTACAACATGCATGTTACAACACCTTATCGTACACATGGTGGTACCTGGGATGCATGAAGAAGAGTACCTCATTTAAGTGAGTGCTACTCACATTGTGGACATCTGATATTTATTAGAGTGGTTTTCTGGTAGATGGAGATAAAATGGCTTGTTCTAACAAAATAAGTATATTCTGACAATTTTTTGACAGATAGAAGTAAATTGTCTTGAGGAAAGGCCTTTTAAAGATTTATACAAAGGCAGTGAATGCGGCTAGCAGCAGGCTCTGGCTGTAACTGTTTGCATTTTAAAATACCCCTCTCATGAACATTTGGAGAGTAAATCAGGAGAAGGAGGTGGCTGTGGGATGCCATTTAGGAGGCTCTTGTGTTGTCTGTGTGAGGCATGATGGTGGTTTGGATTAGGATGATGACAAGGTGAAAGACAAGTAGACGTGAGAGATATTTAGTGAGGAAAATCAACAGGCCTTGACAGTTGAACAGATGTAGGTTGGAGACTCCTAGATTTCTGGCCCTTAATTTATCAATTTCACTTGTGATTTTAATAGAAATTAATCATCTAGCTCTCAGACTTCTAGCTACTCTCCCGACAAGCCAGGGACTGCCTTAACAAGACCTGATTTCTTTATTCAAGGTTGAAATACATCTCTTGGTATTCTGCTTCAGTCAGCTTTGGCCTTTTTTGGCTGCCAAAACAATCGAAAACTGCTATGCAGTTGCTGTCTGTTATAATCCTCAGTTTGCATTGGACAGTCCTATTTTTTCATTTCTCCAGCTGCTGAATAGCTGAATTCCTTATGATTACATCCTCCCCCTCTCTAGTGCTCTCTAGAAGCTTAAGCTCCGGATTTTCCATGGAAATTCATTTAGTTATTTCTTCTTCATTATCATACATGCTTCAATTCAACTCTTGAATTTTTCTTCTGTTCTCTGATGAGTTTATTGCTTTCTAACTTGGTCATGGCTGAAAGTATCATTAACCTGCTGCTGTTTTCTGTATTTGTCATTAACAACAATGTTGGAAATTTGGTTTGACTCCCACCCTGAGGAGCTAGGCAGTGGGCATGCACACGCACACACTCACACTCACTCACTCACACACTCACACACTCACACTCACACTTACTCCAGCTCAAATGCTTTGCAATTGGAAACACCACTCCTCTTCAGGCCTTTGTACGATTACAAGTGTTGATGGCAATTCAATTCTGATTAAGTTTTATTAAAAAATAACCAACATCTCATGTACATTCAAAAGTGTTCCCTCTTTCATTAATTATGTAATTGAGCAAAAAGTTATTTTATAATAAAAATGTTTAAAGCCTGGCCATTTTACTATGCTTCTTTTTCGATAACTTAAACATACCGATTTCTCTGTATAATGATTTTTAATCATTTGACTTTGAGGATTCTACTTTAATGGAAAATAGGAAAAATGGATGTCATAATACATTCTCAGTAGGGACTTATCAGCAAACAGAAACAATCTACAAATTTCATGAGGAGTTTGATGGTGGTTACATTTGCCACAAGACATGGTGGTTTCCGATGCCCAAATGATGACCTGCCCTCGAGCACTACAGATTTAGTGTGTTCTTTGCTCCATTAGCACCAGGGACTATGGGAAAGACATTTCAATAAGATTAGAAAATAAAAAAAACAGGGTAGGGCCTTTGGTTAACACATGGTTAAAAGACTATTCAAGGAGAAGATAACAGCATAACTGAAGTATTTCATGTAATCGAGATTTTAACTGCACACAACTCACCATGGTGAACTCGCCCTTAGAAAATACTTTTCAGCTATGGGTGATGATGACTTTTCAGTTTTCTTCCTCTTATTTTCCTTGATGTCTACCTTCTATGCATATGGTCATTAAGGAATGCCAAAAGGTAATGTAAGAAAAGTGGAAGAAAATGACATTATTGTATGGCATTCTCTAAAAAGAAATATGGGCAGTGGAGGAATAATTGTCTCATATAACTTTGGGATTATATGTAAATTTCCATTATGAATTGCTGTCTAACCTTCATTTATATAAATTTCTGCATCTACTGTATTTCAACTACACAAATTAATATACTTTCAAAAGATTACTGAGTTCTGTTTCTCCTTTCAACATCCAAGATGTTGGGTATTTGTACAGTGGGGTCCTCTGCAATACTGGCTTGCAAGAAACAGTTACCATGTTAGAGCGTTCCTAACAGTGCATCGAGAAATGACACAAGGCAGTACGCTAGCGCACATTGTCAGTGTTTCCAACTCTAGTCAGGTACTGTAAGGTAGACAGCTCAACTGAAGACTATGATGGGGGTTTGTGCTACCAGATGTCAGAAAGATATTCTTGTAGGAAGGAAAGAACAAATTTTTTTACAGTAGCATCTCTCAATATTATTCTGAGTAAATGGTTCCAAGAAAGCAGAAACAAGTTTATTACGTAGGAGCTTCAGGACTAAATGGAAATCCAGGCTCAGGGCTTGCAGGAAGAGGGTTAGAAGCCAGAGGCTCAGAACCCAGTTGAGAAGATGGAGCAGGAGGAGCAAAAGGAAGTCATCAAATGAAAGGACACAGTGGGAGTCAGAAAATATCAAAACCAATAGCCAGGTCTTTGGGAGGTTCAAGAGCAGTGATATACACATAATCAAAGACCAGGTCTTAAGAGTCACCACCACTGAAGGATATTTAAGAAAGAGATTTTAAAAGATTCCTCAGGAAACGTTGTTGAGTGCCTGTGGTTGGGGTTCCACTAATGAGCTTCAAGTGTGCCTCACACAGACACACATTATTTTTCCTAAAAATGGTTTTGTAGCTTTCATTAGATTTTCAAAGGGGTACCAACATCCCAAAGAACTAAACCCACAGTGTTGTAAAGGTCCTCCTAGAAGCTAAGGATACGTATGAAAATGGTCATTAAATTATGATATCCGGGAGCAAATACGTGTACCAAAGGAACACTGACAATCCCACATTGATGAAGACCATCACCAGCCTCCATTTGAGGGAAATTTAACTGCCAAACAAATGTGTAACACTGATTTTTCTGTATGTGATGAAAATGTCTATTCTGCTCACAGTTAATCTCTACTTCTGGACACTCCTGCTTTCTATAGAAGGTGATTAAATTAGAAAAAATTATCTGAATGTTGAAAGAGAAATTGGGTATCATAAAATTAATTATTGAATGTTGCCAATACCACAAAAATACAAAAGATAATTCAAGGCTACTATGAACACCTTTATGTGCATAAACCAGGAAACCTAAAGGAGATGGATAAATTCCTGGAAATACACAACCTTCCTAGATTAACCAGGAAGAAACAGAAACTCTGAACAGACCAATAACAAGCAGCGAGATTGAAATAGTAATAAAAAAAAAATTGCCAGGAGGCGGAGGTTGTGGTGAGCCGAGATCACCCCCCTCCCCCCAGGGGGGGGCAACAGGGGGCGACTCCATCAAAAAAAAAAAAAAAAAAAAAAAATTGCCCCAGGGCCTGTCTGGGGCATGGGGGACAAGGGGAAGGAGAGCATTAGGACAAATGCCTAATGCATGCGGGGCTTAAAACCTAGATGATGGATTGACAGGTGCAGCAAACCACCATGGCACTTGTATAGCTATGTAACAAACCTGCACATTCTGCACAGGTATCCCAGAACTTAAAGTAAAAAAAAAAAAAAAGTATTAGACATTTAAAAAAAAAATTGCCAACGAAAAGAAAGTCCAGGACCAGATGGATTCACAGCTGAATTCTATCAGACATCCAAGTAAGAACTGGTACCAATGCTATTGGCTCTATTCCACAAGATAGAGAAAGAGGGAATCCTCCCTAAATCATTCTATGAAGACAATATCACCCTAATATCAAAACCAGGAAAGGACATAAGAAGAAAAAAAGCTAACGACCAATATACCTGATGAACATAGATGCAAACATTCTTGACAAAGTACTATCTAACAGAATCCAATAGCATACCAAAAAGATAATTCATGATTATGAAACCATGATCAAGCGGGTTTCATACCAGGGATGCAGGGGTGGTTTAACATACACAAGTCAATAAATGTCGGCTGGGCGCAGTGGCTCACGCCTGTAATCCCAGCACTTTGGGAGGCCAAGGCAGGCAGATCACGAGGTCAGGAGATCGAGACCATCCTGGCTAACACGGTGAAACCCTGACTCTACTAAAAATACAAAAAATTAGCCGGGCGTGAGGGCTCATGCCTGTAATCTCAGCTACTCAGGAGGCTGAGGCAGGGGAATGGCGTGAACCCAGGAGGCGGAGCTTGCAGTGAGCCAAGATTGCGCTACTGCACTCCAGCCTGGGTGATAGAGCAAGACTCTGTCTCAAAAAAAAAAGTCATGCACCACATAAACAGAATTAAAAACAAAAATCACATGATTATCTCAATAGATGCAGAGACAGCATTTGACAAAACCCAGCATCCCTTTATGATTAAAGCACTCAGCAAAATCAGCATAGAAAGGACATACTTTAATGTAACAAAATTAATCTGTGACAAACCCAGTGCCAACATTATTCTGAATGGAGAAAATCTGAATGCATTCCCCCTGAGAACTAGAATAAGACAAAGATGCCCACTCTTACCTCTTCTATTCAACATAGTACTGAAAGTCCTAGCCAGAGCAGTCAGACAACAGAAGGAAATAAAGGGCATCCAAATCAGTAAAGACGAAGTCAAACTTTCACTATTTGCTCATAGTGCGATCGTATACCTAGAATACTCTAAAGACACGTCCAAAAATCTCCCAGAACTGATAAAAAAAATTCAGCAAAGTTTCAGGATACAAAATTAATATGCACAAATTAGTAGCTCTGCTACACACCAACAGTGACCAAGCTGAGAATCAAATCAGTAACTCAATCCCTTTTACAATAGCTGTAAAAAAAAAGTACTTAGGAATATACCTAACCAGGGAGATGAAAGATCTCTACAAAGAAAACTACAAAACACTGCTGAATGAACTCACAGACAACACAAACAAGTGGAGACACATCCCATGCTCATGGATGGGTAGAATCAATATTGTGAAAATAACCATACTGCCAAAAGCAATCTACAAATTCAACGCAATTCCCATCAAAATACCACCATCATTCTTCACAGAACTAGAAAAAAATCATAAATTTCATATGGAACCAAAAAAGAGCCTGCATATCCAAAGCAAGACTAAGCAAAGAGAACAAATCTGGTGACACTACAGTACCCGACTTCAAACTATACTATAAGGCCAGAGACACCAAAACAGCATAGGACTGGTGTGAAAATAGGCACATAGACCGATGGAACACAATAGAGAACTCAGAAATAAAGCCAAATACTCACAGCCAACCGATTTTCAAGAAAGCAAACAAAAACATAAAGTGAGGAAAGGACACCCTATTCAACAAATGGTGCTGGGATAATTGTCAAGCCACATGTAAATGAATGAAATCGGATCCCCATCTCTCACTTTATACAAAAATTACTCAAGATGGATCAAAGACTTAAATCTAAGACATGAAACCACAACAATTCTAGAAGATAACATTAGAAAACCCCTTTTAGACACTGACTTAGGCAAAGACTTTATGACCAAGAACCCAAAAGCAAATGAAACAAAAACAAAGATAAATAGATGGTACTTAATTAAACTAAAAGGCTTCTGCACAACAAAAGAAGCATTCAGCAGAGTAAACAGACAACCCACAAAGTGGGAGAAAATCTTTGCAATCTATATATTTGACAAAATACTAATATTCAGAATTTAGAAGGAACTCAAACAAATCAACAAGAAAGAAACAAACAATCTCATCAAAAAGTGGGCTAAGGACATGAATAGACAATTCTCAAAAGAAGACATACAAATTGCCAACAAACATGAAAAAATGCTCAGTATCACTAATGATCAGGAAAATACAAATTAAAACTACAATGTGGTACCGCCTTACTCCCATAAGAATGGCCACAAAAAATAAAAAAATAATAAATGTTGGTGTGAATGTGATGAAAAGGGAACATTTTCACACTGCTGGTGGGAATGTAAACGAGTACAACCAGTATGGAAAAGTGTGGCGATTCCTTGAAGAATTAAAAGTAGAACTTTTAATTCTAAAAGTTTGACCCAGCAACCCCACTACTGTGTATCTATCTAACCAGAGGAAAAGAAGTCATTATAGGAAAAAAGATACTTGCACACACATGTTTATAGCAGCACAATTCACAATTGCAAAAATATGGAACCAGCCCAAATGCCCATCAGTCAACGAGAGGATAAAGAAATTGTGGTATATATATACACCATGAAATACTACTCAGCCATAAAAAGTAACAAAATAATGGCATTCATAGTGACCTGTATGGAAATGGAGACCATTATTCTAAGTGAAGTAACTCAGGAATGGCAAACCAAACATCGTATGTTCTCACTAGTAAGTGGGAGCTAAGCTATGAGGATATAAAGGTATAAGAATGATACAGTGGGGCTGGGCGTGGTGGCTCACACCTGTAATCCCAGCAGTGTGGGAGGCCAAGGTGGGCAGATCACCTGAGGTCAGGAGTTTGAGACCAGCCTGGCCAACACAGTGAAACCCCAGCTCTTCTAAAAATACAGACATTAGCTGGGAGTGGTCATGGGTGCCTGTAGTCCCAGCTACTCGGGAGGCTGAGGCAGAAGAATTGCTTGAAGCCAGGAGGCAGAGGTTGCAGTGAGCCAAGGTTGTGCCATTGCACTCCAGCCTGGGTGACAGGGAGACCGTCTCAAAAAAAAGAATGATACAGTGGACTTTGGGGACTCGGTTGGAGCTCGGGGAAGCGCAAGAGTGAGGTAAGGGATAAAAGACTACACACTCGGTACAGTGTACACTGCTTGCGTGATGCCTGCACCAAAATCTCAGAAATCACCACTGAAGAACTGCTTTTTTTTTTTTTTTTTTTTGAGACGGCGTTTCACTCTTGTCGTCTAGGCTAGAGTGCAATGATGCGATATCGACTCACTGCAACCTCTGCCTCCAGGGTTCAAGCGATTCTCCTGCCTCAGCCTCCCGAATAGCTGGGACTACTGGCATGTGCCACCACGCCAGGCTAATTGTGTATTTTTAGTAGAGACAGGGTTTCGCCATGATGGCCAGGCTTGTCTCGAACTCCTGACCTCAGGTGATCCACCCGCCTCAGCCTCCCAAAGTGCTGGATTACAGGCGTGAGCCACTGCGCCTGGTCCACCACTAAAAAACTGAACCACCTATTCCCCAAAAACCTATTGAAATAAAAAATAAATAAAATTATTGTGTGTTAAATAAATACTTCTATAAACAAATAGAAGGCATTTTAGTCAGCTCAGTAAGAAATAAACACACAGACAAAAAACAAATGCTGCTGGCTGCCATCAAGTGACTACCTGAAATATCTTATAATGGCGAATTAAATTCACAAATTTCCATTATAGGGAGACATTTAATACCTGTATTTTACAGACTTAGCTCACATAATAGCACTACTAAATATCCCTTTCTATTAACATTTCAGTTAAATTTTCCTCCAAAGTGATATGTTCAAGTGGAGGTTTCAGCAAAATTGACACATTTGGCATACAAATTAATCATCAGGCCTAATTATGCCAGTAGGTTTGTTTTTTAAATTGGGAAATTGGCACAATGTATGTATAAGTTGTTGCCAAGACACATATTATATATTTGTAATCACTGAATATTGCTCTAAATTATTAGTAGTGACTAATATCAGAAATTAATAGATTACCTTAATTAAATATTATGTATTTACAAAACAATAAGATAAAAAATTGTAGAGATATTTAGTTGCACCTGTTCAGTGATTAGTTTATCAAAAAAACTGAGATTTGTATATGCCAAGCTGGACATGTAAATGTATTATGATGCTATGCTAATGGCTTAAGAGAGGAAATATTCTTTTAAAAAGTTTATTTTACATATATAACGTAATTATACTGAATTGGAATTATATAGGGAAGATGGCAAAATATAAAATAATTTAGAGTAAATTATCATCAATCAGAAGTTTCACGAGGTTATAGACAGAATATAGCCATGATTTGGGTTTGTTTATTCCCTATTTTTTTCATTGTTTCTCACTAAGATTTATTTGGAAATAAATGAAAATAATACTGAATAGATTTTTTTTAAAACCAGCAAAATTCTTTTATTATTATTTTTTTCTTAAGTTTTATCACGCCAAAGTTTAAATGAAGGGAAAATTGAAGAAGAAAGAGAGATAATTGATATAAATAGCACAGAAGAGTAGAAAACAAGAAGACTGCTTTAGGCTACTAATTAAAAGAGACAAGATAATTTGCAGTGGTGTGGATTCAAGAATAAAGAGAAAAAGAATACAATAAATTATTCTTGATGGGAATTAAGACTGCTTTTAGTAGTAATTCTTATATTAGAATGTAAGTATGACTCTAATTAAAATAATACCCACAGTTGTCTAGTAGAAATATGCCTGTAAAATTAGCATATTGACAAGTCTCGTATTTTTTCCAAAATGTACTTGTACCATTATTCTCCAACAGTCTAACATATTTAATGGTATTTGGAAACCTATTAGAAATGGTATAAGTATTGCATTCCAAAGGCTATTTAAAACCTTTCCCAAGAGCATACAATTTCCTTAAGACTAGATAAACAACTTCTTATTTTTACGAATGCATTGTACCTCAATGTCAAGCAAATGCAATACACTGTCTCATGCAACATTGTTAATTTTTCCAACTTAAATCAAAGAGGCTATAAGGTAGATAACTCAACTGAAGACTGTGATGGTGGTTTGTGCTATCAGATGTCAGAAAGATATTCTTGCAGGGAGAAAAGAACTAACATTCTAGAGTAGCAGCTTTCAATGTTATCTGTGTTATCTCCTCAAAAACCTCACAAAATCCCTGTGAGGTAGTTACAGTTGCCATTTTACATACCAGGAAACTGAGTTTCAGAAAAAGCTTATGTAACATTTCCAAAAGTTCATCTAATTAGTACATACCTGGCAAACTACAGAAACAACCAGCTATTCAAATAGTTGATCTTTACCAAATATTAAATTGTCAAATATCTAAACAATAACTTAAAGCTACTGCAGTAATTTGAAAATAATTCAATAATATTTAAAAATTATATTTTCCCCATTATATATGTAATAAAGATGATTAGAATAAATTTGAAAACAATGAAAGAAAGAAAGAAAACCACAGAATTGATATGATTTAAAGAAAGCCTCTCAGTATTTTTGGGAGATCCTCTTTGGTGTTCTTTTTCTTTTCATTCTCTGTTGTTCTTTCTGTTCTTTTGTTTTCTTAGTGTTAATATTTGTGTTTATAATATGTTATATTTATATTTAATATAAATTTATATTTAATTCTGCTTCCAAGCTACTTTAAACCTATCATAAGTACATGATTAACTGATTCTAATAATTTATCAAGTAAATGTACCATAAATTATTTAACTCTTGAAGCATATTTAACATTTAATGGTCTTCTATGTTTTGCTGTTATAAACAATACCAAGCTGAACAACTTGCACATAAAGTCTTTCAAACACTGTACTTTAGACAGATTTTTCAGAAGTTAAATCACTAAATATATTTAGAGCTTTTGATAAATTTAGTCAAATTCGTTTTTGAAAAGTTAAGCCAATTTATGCAAAAGAGATAAACATTCAAATGTTTATATTACCTTAGCCTGGGAGCAGCTCCTTGGCTGCTGCACCTGATGAAAACCTTCTTCCTTGGCAATACTCATCATATCAGTACTCATCGTGTCAGTACTCATCGTATCAGTACTCATTGTATCAGTACTCATCAATCAGTACTCATCACATTGGTACTCACCATATCAGTACTCATCACATCAGTACTCATCATATCAGTACTCATCACATATCAGTACTCATCATATCAGTGATTGGCTTTCTGGGCAGTGAGCAGCAGGACCTAGATGGAACCCCTGGTGTTTCAGTAACACCAATAGTCCATCTCTGTCAGCAGGAAGAATTTAGAGAAATTCAGAAAAAATATGCTTTTGTACTTGTTCAAACTTACCAATGAAAACAAAAATAGCCAGTGTAGGTTATCTTATAATTAGTCTTTTCTTTCTTCTAAGTCTGAACTTTGGCCAACTGCAGACAGGGAAAATGAGTCTGTGATTGCTGTATCATCCCTCGAGCAAGGCAGCTAAGGATCCTTACTCCAACAGACAAGCCTTAGAGCAGGCATCCATCAGCACAGATGCAAATAAAGACCAGTGATCAACAGAGACTATTAGGACGATGGAGGAAAACCAAGATCTGGACAAATAGATAATGACTATTAGGATGACGGAGGAAAATGAAGATCTGGACAAATAGATATTGCAAATAGCTTATTTTTGCTAAGGATCAGATGACAGTTAACATCAGAACAGAACAATGGTTAACATAATTCTCAACGAGCATACATTTTTGAGAAAAAAACAACATTTGGCATATTCACGCGCTGTTGCAGAAAGATTCCTGAACAGGGTAGACACTAATGATATTTGCTGTGAAAACCGTTCCCCACAACATGCACATGAGAATCCCAGAATGGTAGACAAACGAAGCCCACTCTTTCTTTTTTTCTTCTCCTTTAAAAAATTATGGTGAAATATACATAACATAAAATTTACTATTTTAACCACTGATAGATGTACTATTTGCTGGCATGACCCATTGTTTCTTGAGTATGCTAGGGTGACATCATGTTTTTAAAAGGCACACATAAGTGCCTATAAGAAAAGAGATGAGAGCCATTATTTCTGCTCAAGGAGATCAAGGAAAGCTCCTGAGATGCTATGACATCCAAATTGGGTCTTACAGAAGAAGTAGGCGTGTCTAGACAGATAAGAGAAAATGACACTTCACATAGAAGCCCCTGAGCAGTGCCAGAATCATTAAAGTGCAGGACCTGCATTTTGAGGGGCAGTGAGTAATTAGTCTGAGTAGAGCTTAGACTGATATTGAATTATTAATAATAGGGAAATGAATTTCACTTAAAATTTTTATTTTTTGAGGCTCTAGCCTGTGAGACAAGAGATGTAGAATCTATTTCTTACTTCATCCTGTTGCCCTCTCCTGAACCCATAGCCACATGTACCTTATGAGGGGAGGTGGCCTTAATCAGTGGCAAGCATTTTCTGTAAAGAGACAGGTAGTACCTGTCTTCCGCTTCGCACACCATACGGTCTTGGTCTTTGTTGTAGCTGCTCAACTCTGCTGCTGTAGTGTGAAAGCTGTCACAGACAACCTGTAGAAAAATGGGCAACGGGAGATGTCACCTGCGGGGTGCACTTTACCAACCCTAGGGCTCGATCATCTCTAAGATAAACTCCTGCATTCATATTTTAGAACTCTAGCATTCTTTTTTTTTTTTTTGAGTTGGAGTCTCGCTCTGTCGCCCAGGCTGGAGTGCAGTGGTGCGATCTCCACTCACTGCAAGCTCCGCCTCCCGGGTTCACGCCATTCTCCTGCCTCAGCCTCCCGAGTAGCTGGGACTACATGCTCCTGCCACCACGCCTGGATAATTTTTTGTATTTTTAGTAGAGACGGGGTTTCACCATGTTAGCCAGGATGGTCTCGATCTCCTGACCTTGTGATCCACCCACCTCGGCCTCCCAAAGTGCGGCGATTACAGGTGTGAGCCACCACGCCCGCCCTAGATCTCTGATTCTATTTCTATTTTCCAAATTGTGTTGTTTCACATCAGCTTGATTACAAAGAAGAATATTTTTGGATGAGGGGATTTTAAAAATTTACATTCTATTGCTCTTTTCCTTGCAAAGCAGTTACTGAGTGTCTTCCCTTAGTCTCTGCAAACAATTGACGTGGACACTCAATTTCTACGTTGAAGGATATGAATTCTAGATTCTTCTCTAAGAAGTCAGAACAGGAATCACAAAGCAGCTAAAGCTAATGCTCTGTGGAGGAATATGGCTAACCTTACTCTGGGCAAATCTAGGTAATGTGAAATATAAATTAATAATAATTTACCCTTGACTGTAACTACAGGGATTGTTTTAATGGTAGATGTGTTCTCAATTATTTTGGTTTCGTGTGGCTCAATAGCAAGGGAATGTAACTCTCTGGTGTGCAATTCCATTTAGTGTCCATATTAAGTCAAACTTAAGCATGTGTTTGAATAATGCATAACTAATGAGAATTATCAAGAAAAATAAGATTATTAATATTTCTAGTCCAGTAGGAACTAAAGCCAGCCTGGAAGTGGAATGAAGACAATGAGCCCAGCTCTTATCCTGCAGAATCCTGTGGAGGCATAAACTAATTAGACAGTTTTGCTTTAATAATCTTTGTGTGTCTTTCTACAGGGTGAACTCTCAGATTGAATAGTTGTATAGAAGCAGTTGGGAAATGGAAGAAACTTCTCAGTTGATGAAAAACTGTGAGATATCAGTTAGCACTGTCAATCAAGGAAAATTTCTAAGGAAAGTCTCAATTATTTTAGAACATTTATTTGCCAAAGTTAAGGACATGTACCTGGGAGACAAGTCTATGCCATTCTTCAAAGAGGATTTTGAGGGCTTCAACATTTAAAGGGGGAAGGGTGGGATATTGAGAAATGCAAAATTCTCATGTGAGAGGGTGGCAGGGGAAAATAGCCATTCATGCCTTTGCCTGGTTCAGTGAATCTGCTTTTTTTTTTTCTAATTGAGATGGAGTCTTCCTCTGTCTCTGTCGCCAGGCTGGAGTGCGGTGGCGCAGTCTCGGCTCACTGCAACCTCCACCTCCTGGGTTCAAACGATTCTCCTGCCTCAGTCTCCTGAGTAGCTGGAATCACAGGCACGCGCCACCACACCCGGCTAATTTCTGTGTTTTTAGTAGAGATGGGGTTTCACCATGTCGGCCAGGATGATCTCCATCTCTTGGCCTCATGATCCTCCCGCCTCGGCCTCCCAAAGTGCTGGGATTACAGGCGCACCGTGCTCAGCCGAATCTGTATTTTTACATAAGATAATGTAGACAATAGGGCAGAGGAAACAAACAGATGAGCATTTGTCTCTGCTGGGCAGAGGGACCACTGAGTTCCGTGATGTGTCGCCGCACCTGTGAAAACGAGTTATCGATTTACATTGCCCCGGTGAATTTTAACAGAAATGTTTAGATCTCGGGACCACAAGGAATTTCCTTAAGGGCAAAATGCGAGGGAAGTATGTAGCTTTTGATCTTTGTAGCCATCTTTTAGGAACCAAAATGGGAGGCAGGTTTGCAGGACCCAGTTTTCACCTTGACTTTTCCCTTTGGCTTAGTGAGTTTGGGGTGCTGAGTATTGACAAAGAGTCAAACTCTGTAAAATACTGGGATTTATTCTGAGCCAAATTCCAGTGCCCATGGCCCACGACACGGGCCTCAGCAGGTTCTGAGAACATGTGTCCAAGGTGGTCGGGCTCAGCTGGGCTTTCTACACTTTAGGGAGGCACGAGGCTTCCATCAGATACATTTAGGAAACGCATTGGTTCGGTCCAGAAAGGTGCGACAACTTGAAGAGGGGACTTCCAGCTTATAGGTAGAGTAAAACATTTTCTGGTTGACAGTTGAGTTTATCTAAAGACCTGGGATCAAGAGAAAGGAACGTCTGGGTTAAGATAAAGGCTTGTGGAGACCAAAGTTATTTGTGGAGGAAGCCTTCAGGTAGCAGGCTTCAGAGAGAATAGGTTGCAAAATGTTTCTTATCAGACATCAGACTTGAAGTCTGTGTTGCTGTTAGTGCTGGAGAGGTAGAATGAGGCGTGTGTGACCGGACTCCCCATCATGGCCTGAACCATCTCAGGTTAAATTTCAAGAGTGCCCTGGCTGACAAGGAAGTCCATTCAGATGGTTGGGACGGCCTTAGATTTTATTTTTGGTTTACTCGAGATTAATTTTTCTTTCACAATTATAAAACAAAGAACACTTTTAAAAAATGTCATTTTTAGAGCTAGTTCCTTAAGCCTGTGAACGTATATTATAAGATACATTAATCTCAGTTTACCTAATAAGAGTGTTTTCAGGAAAAATGCAGTTTTTTTATTAGTTTGTTTTTTGTTTTTTATTTTTTGGGGGGATAGAGTTTTGCTCTGTCGCCCAGGCTGGAGTGCAATGATGTAATCTCAGCTCACTGCAACCTCCGCCTCCCAGGTTCAAGCAATTCTCCTGCCTCAGCCTCCTGAGTAGCTGGAATTACAGGTGCCCACTATTAATCCCTGGCTAATTTTTTTATTTTTAGTAGAGATGGGGTTTCACCATGTTGGCCAGGCTGGTCTCGAACTCCTGACCTCAAGTGATCTGCCCATCTCAACTTCCCAAAGTCCTAGGATTACAGGTGTAAGCCGCCATGCCTGGAAAGTAATGTTTGTAAATCAACAATTAAAACACATTTTTCTATTTTAGTTTATGTCTCTCTTCATTCCATCCTTTGTAAGGAAAAATGTCAGTGTATGGAGACAAGTTCAGGGTTGGAACCGAGAGTCAGGGTGCCCTGAGAGCCGGTCTAGAGAGCGGCACCACAGCTTCTCCTTCTGTCAGAAATGGAGCTGGCCCTGGGTACTTGAGCTCCGCACTGGAGACTGCATTCTCCTCTGTCCCTCACAATGAGATGACACCATGCAATAAAGTTCTCTGCTGTGAACTTCACCCCACAGTCTCACCTTAATAAGTAATGCACGCCAGGCCCACACTTCTGATACTTGGAAACGCTCATGGCTGAGCAACCTTAGAATCCTGGGTTTAAGTTGGGGAAGCGTCCGTGAGCAGCTAGGGCCTCTGGCCAACTTCCTGGGGCAGAGCTGCCCCATCGGCCTGAGCTGCTTAGAATAAAAGTCAGCAAACTTTTCTTGTTAAGGGTCAGAGGGTACATATCAGCCTTTGTGGGCCATTCAGTGTTGCTCACAACTCCTCTTATCTGCCCTTGTAAGGCAAAAGCAACCATAGACAATACGTAAATGCCTGAGTGTGGCTGTGTTCCAATAAAACTTTATTGGTGAACACAGAAATTTGAATTTCATATCATTTCCATGTGTTACAAAGCAGCCTTGTTTTTTTTCCCCCCCAAAATTTAAAAAATAGAAAAGTCTTTTTTTGTTAGTTTGTTTGAGATGGAGTCTCTCACTCTTGTCGCCCAGGCTGGAGTGCAGTGGCGCGATCTTGGCTCACTGCAACCTCTGTCTCCCAGGTTCAAGCAATTCTCCTGCCTCAGCCTCCCAAGTAGCTGGGATTACAGGCGTGAGCCACGGCACCCAGCCACAAAAGTCATTTTTAGCTTGCAGGTTATACAGGTCATACTTGGCTCATGGTCTGTAGTTTACCAAATTTTGGGTTACACAATTTTGTGGGAGAGAAATAAACTTCTGTTTTTTAAAAATAATTCTGAGGTCTCTTGGTAATTAGACGAGCTTAGCCTTAACTCTGAATTTTAGACAATCTCTGCCATTTGTATTAGAATCCATTCATTCGGATACTTCTCCTTTATTGACGCTAGGGCATGGAGGGAGGATGAGCTGCCACGTTTTTCTCCTTTGCTTCCCTCTTGCACTCCTTCCTTAACTACTTTCATTCCTTGCATGGAGATGGATCTGCCAAGACATTTTTAAGAGCATGCTAGGGACACCTCAAGGTGTTTTTATAATCATTTCAATGAGTTAGAACTTTTTCTTTTTAGAAGAAATATATAAGGATTATTTCTTCCTCATAAGTTACCTATGAATGATTTACTTACTACCCATGATTATGGATTGAACTGTTCCCCTGAAATTTGTATTATTACAGTCCTAACCCCAGTGAGACATATTTGGAGATAAAGCATTTAAGGAGGTAATTTAGATTAAATGAGCTCATAGTGTGGGGACCTAATTTGATAGAACTGATGTCCCCATAGGAAGAGAGAGACTGGGCATGGTGGTTCAAACCTGTAATCCCAGCACTTTGGGAGGCCAAGGCAGGAGGATTGCTTGAGCCCAGGAATTTGAGACCAGCCTTGGCAGCAAGGCAAAACTTGGTCTCTACAAAAAATGCAAAACATTAGCCAGGCGTGGTGGCACACGCTTGTAGTCCAAACTGCTAAGGAAGCTGAGGTGGTAGGATTGCTTGAGCCCAGGAGGTCAAGGCTGCAGTGAGCCAAGATGGCACCACTGCACTGCAGCCTGGGGGATAGAATGAGACCCTGCCTTAAAAAAAAAGAGGAGGCACCAGAGACCTCTCTCTCTTTGCACTCACAGGAGAAAGGTCATGTGGGGACACAGCTAGGAGGGAGCCATCTCTAGGTCAGGAAGAAGGCCCTCACCAAGAACCAAGTATGCTGGCACCCGGGTGGTGGGTCTTCCCCTTCAGAACCGTGAGAAATGAGAAGATAGCTTTCTGTTGTCTAAGTCACGAGACTGTGATACCTTGTTTTGGTGGCCTGAGCAGACTAATATATTCCATATATGGGGGTGATAATAGTTTGCTAGTAAGCCTTTTTTGATACCCTTTACCTTATCCTTAAGCCCACTAGTCAAATAGTGTCAACAGTTTTCTACATATTCTTTCTTTGGATAAAAAGAAAACTTCGTGAGCATTTTTGACTTACATCCTTCACTGATCAGCTTTGACTTTCAAAATAAACTTTGAAAAGAAACAAAAAGGAAACAGCAGTTTTGAAAGTTAGGCTTTTAGAAAACTGCAAGAGCCAAGCACTTGAGAGAAAATAGACTTTTCTGAATTCCAGGTTTAAATAGCAAGAGCCAGATTTTATGTTTTGAATACCAAGTCTGGGTGTATGTCAGAGACTATGGAAGGATAGAGGCTATGAACTAAGGAGATGTTTCCATGACAGAGCAAAGAAAATAGGAGGATTTCCTGGAATAGGAGGAGGAGCTTGGGGATTGGACGTGGGTCTGGGTAGCGGAGGTTTTCCATAGGTCCTCAGAGAATATTTTAGACATAAGAGGCAAAATGCATGACAGGAAGTGCTGCCTTTTGGGGAAGATGTGACTAAGCTCTCAGTAGCAATGGCGGGACAGAGCACACGTGGAAAGAAGCTGACAGCAGCAGCATATTCACTGGTTTTAAAGGAGGAGCTCCTGGCCGGGCGCGGTGGCTCACGCCTGTAATCCCAGCACTTTCGGAGGCCGAGGCGGGTGGATCACGAGGTCAGGAGATCGAGACCATCCTGGCTAACACGGTGCAACCCCGTCTCTACTAAAAATACAAAAAATTAGCCGGGCGTGGTGGCGGGCGCCTGTAGTCCCAGCTACTCGGAGAGGCTGAGGCAGAATGGTGTGAACCCGGGAGGCGGAGCTTGCAGTGAGCCGAGATTGTGCCACTGCACTCCAGCCTGGGGGAGGGAGCGAGACTCTGTCTCAAAAAAAAAAAAGGAGGAGCTCCCAAGCCCAGTAAGACTGGACATCTCCGGGAAAGCCAGCCAAGACTGAAGGCCAGGGGCCTCTTTCCCAATATGTGTGTGTGTTTATAATCCTTTTGCCCTCAGACTAAGTCTAAGGGAGGAGGGGTGTATCTTTAAGAGTGAGAATCAATTCAGATATAAGTTTAAATTTTTCATTGAGAGAAACCAAAATATTCATTTAAGTATCTATGTAAGCATCTACATTTTAGAGCAGCGTGACTGCATTACCTTGAAGTAGTAAAGCTTCAGGTCAATCCACATGAGCAGAAGCTACCCTGTGTAGAATCGGAGGAAACCGAGGTCAGTTACGTAAAAGTTAAAATATTATGTCTGCATAACAAAACTGACTATAAAGTTGACCCAGCTGCAGGGATTGACTAATATCTATAATAAAATTAAACAAAACGATTGCCGCAGGTATTTATCTAAACTACTTCATGAAACAGCCCCAATAAACTTGTCAACAGGGTGTATTCATTATAGTAACTCAGATGTGCTACAAGTTTCTGAAATTCTTCCTGAATCATAAAAAAGCCATATTATGCTCTTGGTATGTATATATATTATGTTCATGCTATGTATACCATATGCTATTGTGCCCGGAATCCGTGGCTTCTGGGTCTCACTGACTTCAAGAATGAAGCCGCGGACCCTCGCGCTGAGTGTTACAGCTCTTAAGGCGGCACGTCTGGAGTTGTTCATTCCTTCTGATGTTCGGATGTGTTCGGAGTTTCTTCCTTCTGGTGGGTTCGTGGTCTCGCCGGCTTCAGGAGTGAAGCTGCAGACCTTTGCGGTGAGTGTTACAGCTCTTAAGGCGGCACGTCTGGAGTTGTCCATTCCTCCTGGTGGGTTCGTGGTCTCGCCGGCTTCAGGAGTGAAGCTGCAGACCTTCGCGGTGAGTGTTACAGCTCCTAAAGGCAGTGTGGACTCAAAGAATGAGCAGTAGCAAGACTTATTGCAAAGAGCGAAAAAACAAAGCTCCCACAGTGTGGAAACTGACCCCAACAGTTTGCCACTGCTGACCGGGGGCGAGGGGCCGTGGGCAGCCTGCTTTTATTCTCTTATCTGGCCCCACCCACGTCCTGCTGATTGGTAGAGCCGAGTGGTCTGCTCTGACAGGGCACTGATTGGTGCGTTTACCATCCCTGACTAGCCACAAAGGTTCTCCACGTCCCCACCAGAGCAGCTAGATACAGAGTGTCCATTGGTGCATTCACAGACCCTGAGCTAGACACAGGGTGCTGATTGGTGTATTTACGATCCCTGAGCTAGACATAAAGGTTCTCCACTTCTCCACCGGACTCAGGAGCCCAGCTGGCTTCACCCAGTGGCTTCACCGGGGCTGCAGGTGGAGCTGCCTGCCGGTCCTGCGCGTGCGCTCGCACTCCTCAGCCTTTGGGTGGTCGATGGGACTGGGCGCCGTGGAGCAGGGGGCGGCGCTCGTCGGGGAGGCTCGGGCCGCACAGGAGCCCATGGAGGGGGTGGGAGGCTCAGGCATGGCGGGCTTTAGGTCCCGCGGGAAGGCAGCTAAGGCCCGGCGAGAAATCGAGCGCAGCGCCGGCGGGCTGGCACTGCCGGGAGACTCAGTACACCCTCCGCAGCTGCTGGCCCGGGTGCTAAGCCCCTCATTGCCCAGGGTGGGCAGGGCCGGCCGGCTGCTCCGAGTGCGGGGCCCGCCAAGCCCACGCCCCCCGGAACTCCAGCTGGCCCGCAAGCTCCGCGCGCAGCCCCGGTTCCCGCTCGCGCCTCTCCCTCCACACCTCCCTGCAAGCTGAGGGAGCCGGCTCTGGCCTTGGCCAGCCAAAAAGGGGCTCCCACAGTGCAGCGGCGGGCTGGAGGGCTCCTCAAGTGCCGCCAAAGTGGGAGCCCAGGCAGAGGAGGCGCCGAGAGTGAGCAGGCTGTCACCTCTCACTATGGTAAGTGAATATTTCTGTACTATAATCATTGTAAATACACATATCCTGTTAGGCAGGACATTTGGCTACATGTAATGTTCAATTTCCCAACAACTCCACTAACAGAATTATTTTGATAGAACCCCCTTAACATTTTTAATAATATGTTTCTTTTTCTCATAGGGGTATTCAGTTTAACAGGCTCATTGATCAATTTTGATCCTGCCACTTTTCTGTTCTAACACTTTCAGGGGCTATCACTGCCTATGAATTTTATGAATTCCTAGCCCATGCATATTGGACTCGCTAAGACATGGCTCCAATGATCATCCAAAATTCCAGATGGGCCACTTACTGTTCCCTGATAACTCTGTACATCCCGATTTGTTATTTTCCTCCTACTTTCTCCTTGGCATGCCTTCTCCAACCTTTTTAGCCTTCTCCCAACCCCCCTTGCCATTCATTTCATCCATCTCAAATGTACCCTTTCCCTAAAGGATGCTCTGATCTAGCTTTTTGAATATGCTCGTTTCAATATCCCATAACCCCCACTTTGGACTTCTCTTGAGACTTATCCTGTTCTATTATATTTATTATGACATTTTCTTATCTGTACCCCATATGGTATTCTCTTTGTAGTAATGACTGTCTTATTTTTTAAAAATCTCTCTCCTCATATTACTGTATTGATTATCGTCTATTCTCAGTCAATATATATTTTAAAAAAATAACAGAACAATATAGTTTAAGCTGCTACAGTGTCTTCAGTTTGGAAATCTGTGTTTGCTCCATGAAAGAGCACTTTAAAGAAAAGACGTGCATGAATTTGCATGTGATTAATCATATGTCACTCTGCTTTCAAATCTCCTTCTAGGCAAGAAAAAAGAATAGTGAAGTGTGGAAGTTTCAGGGCTCACTAGGGCTGCCCAAGGATATAGAAAATGAGGAAGAGTGATTACAGACGAACTTTCCAGGGATAGAAGGGCCCAGGATGGGGGCGCTCCTGCTGATGGCTGAGACTATGAGGACAGCCTGGAGAGCAGGAGGGAGGGCATGAACAGGAACAGAGTTTAAGATATAGAGAACAACTCAAAGCTACAGCCCCAGCCCTGGTGAAAATAGAGGGAGAAGAGAAAAAGACACATATCTTAAAGATACAGTGTGAAAATAGTGTGTGAAGTCAGTAGGAGAAATTGTATGACAAGCAAGGAGTGTGTGATTAGTTTTCCTGATAGAGTTGCGATTGGACGCTGAGCTAGGTTGGATGTATGGTGGGAATAGTTTTGATTTTTAAACGTACAGTGCACTCATTTGGGTGTAAAGCAGGTTGCTATGCCGAGTTCCATGCACGTAGCCAGTTGTCAGGTTTCATATATGCCTATAATGGGTTCCCATTTCCTCACCTGTGAGAGAGCTGATCAATGGGTAAATTGGTCCAAGAAACTAACACCATTTGGATACAGAAATCACACAAGGCACTGAACCAGAAGGTGCTGCTCCAGATGTGAAACGGGCTTCTAGGAAATCTGATGCCCAGCGGTGCCACTGTCACAGGCCATTTGTTGATCCAGAAAAAGGCCAAAGTCCTGGGAGATTCTTTGAGATACAGCAACCGCCTGGGATAGAATTGAGGCTCCACAAAGGTGTTCTTCTTGTGGGAACTGCAAGGTCATGGGGGGACAGAGCCTTCCAGGAAACCCTCCTACATCAGGCCCCTCCCGTTGGAGGTGAATCCTCACTCCCCACACCCCCTGATGCTCCCCTTTATCCTGGACACAGAGGGCTGCCCTCAGGTTTCTCCTTAGCTCTCCCTGCTCACTCCATGCCTAAGAGTGAATTAAATATGTATGCAAATGTATTTTGCAGATTGCACATTAAATTTTAAAATGCAAGATTTTTTTTTTTTTAAATCAACTTTCTGGCTAATGGGACCCAGCATATTTTCCCTAAGTATCAGTAATAGGGTCTTCATCTTTTCTTGACAAATAGTTTGGGCAGTTGTGATAATTTTCTGATCTTCCAAGCTTTTATTGGGATCGACCTCCTTGTCTCACCTCCGCGTTTTCTTTTTTCCACTCTGGACCTTGTTTCCATTCCACACTTTCTTTCTTCTTCTTCTTCTTTTTTTTTTTTTTTTTGAGATGGAGTGTCGCTCTGTCGCCCAGGCTGGAGTGCTGTGGCGCGATCTCGGCTCACTGCAAGCTCCGCCTCCCGGGTTCATGCCATTCTCTCCTGCCTCCGTCTCCCGAGTAGCTGGGACTACAGGCGCCCGCCACCACGCCCGGATAATTTTTGCATTTTTAGTAGAGACGGGGTTTCACTGTGTTAGCCAGGATGGTCTTGATCTCCTGACCTCGTGATCCACCCACCTCAGCCTCCCAAAGTGCTGGGATTACAGGCGTGAGCCCCCGCGCCCAGCCCCCAAATTCCACACTTTCCAATCGCTAATGAGACGTTTTCCTCTGGCCCCAGTGTTCAGCCCCCACCCCCACCTACTTCTACTGTCCTTGTACTTCAGCTTCACCGGAGCTTTCCTTCGTTTAACAGGGATTTTAACTCAAGTCATTCCCCTTCTCCCTTAAAAAGCAGAACTTGGGCAAACAAAATTGGGTCCAGGAAAGGCGTGACCGCGGATGGAGAAGGATTGTGTTGCTTACTTCAACTAAGGCAGAGGTGTTTCTCATTTGCTTTTCTACCATTCCTTCAAACTCATTCTATTACGTTCCCTTTTCCTGCCATGACAGGCGTCCTAGTTGTCCTCTTAGGAGCTCTCTGATGTCCTGTATGGGACCCCCAGCAAAGGCCATTTCTCTTCCATACGAACCCTTGGTAATCCTCAGTTCCTGCTCTAAAGGCTCCCTGTGCCAGCAGCCGACCGTGCTGAGCGGATCCTTGCAGGGCGACTAGAGCTCAGCGAGCAGCACCTGCTTGAGGCGTGGGGGCCCCGCCCCGCCCGGGAGGGCGGTCTTGCTCCCTGCCCCGGCTCTTGCCGCCCACCGTTCCCATCTGCTGTCAAGACTCAGCACTAGCGGCTGCTTCACCGAAGCCCTGAAACTCTGGAGAATGTAATCCCGAGTGTATGGAGCGAGTCCCCAAGTTTCTGCAGCTCAGCACCCAAGCCTGGAGTGCGCTTTACACCTGTTCTGATGCAAACAACCCCAGCTCCAACAGAATCATATATGTGACTTGAATTTGTGGGGAGCAGGGGCAGTCATTGAAGCTGCCGCAGAATTATTACTCTTGGGAATTCCAGTCCAGGAAAGCTCTTTCACTGGAGCTTCTCTCGGAAATACTTCCTAGTCCTCTCTTTCATGGCCTGAAGGTAGATGATTTGGATTGATAGAGACTTCTGGGCTTCCTCTTGCTGAGTCTTGCTCAGAGGAAGGGGTTATTTATCTTCTACATAGTCATCAAGTGAGAGGACCTCAGTCAAAACACTGAAGCAAAAGAAAAAAGTCTCATTGGACATTCTTTTACACGTGCTTCCTTTGATCATTGTACGTTCGTACGAACATAGCAATGATCAAAGCGGTAGTTTTGCATTTATTGTGGCCATCATTTGGCTAGTGTCTGTCTTCTCCACTGTACTGGAACTCCATGAAGGTCGGGGCCGTCTTTGTTTTGCTCACTATTATATTCCTAAGGTCTTACACAAGGTCTAATATGAGGCATTTTAAAATTAATGATCAGATAGGCCGGGCGCGGTGGCTCACACCTGTAATCCCAGCACTTTGGGAGGCCGAGGTGGGTGGATCACGAGGTCAGCAGATCGAGACCATCCTGGCTAACACGGAGAAACCCCATCTCTACTAAAAATACAAAAAATTAGCCGGGTGTGGTGGGGGTGCCTGTAGTCCCAGCTACTCGGGAGGCTGAGGCAGGAGAATGGCGTGAACCTGGGAGGCGGAGCTTGCAGTGAGCCGAGATTGCGCCACTGCACTCCAGCCTGGGTGACAGAGCGAGACTCCGTCTCAAAAAAAAAGAAATTCTTGTATATTGCATGTAAGTATGGATTCTTTTTTTATGAACTAAAATGCAAACATCGGATAGCCTATTAACTTACAATTTTAAACTCTTCTTAGTGGTCATTTTTGTTTTGTTTTTAATTTTTTTTTCTTTTTTCAGAAACTGATGAATGCTAATTGGTCATTATTGAGGAATAAGTAAAATATACATTTAATTACTCATTCATTCACTCAGCAAAATCAATGATCACTTACTACTCTGGTACTGGGATTATGGAGATAATAAAGCAGCTGATTCCGATTATGGAGATAATAAAGCAGATGATTCCTTTTAAGCATGTACCGCGGTGTGAATGAAATGGACATCCAAATACGATAAAATGTGAAGATCTATTAGGACAAAGCTATGTGTTTGTGAGAAACAATTTCTGGATGCTTACGATATTCCAGCCCCTTCGTGCACACATAATTTCTTATTTGATTTTTCACAACTGTCCTCTGAGTCATGCTTTATTCTCTTTTTCTTTTCCCAAAGAAAAAAACTGAGGCTCAGTGAATTTTAACCTCTTGAAAAAATTAGCCCATTGTTCAGGTGTAAGTCTATCTGATTTCAAAGCAAACAGTTTTTTGTTTATGGCACATTACTAAGAACTGCAGTTTTAACTCTCTGTGGGTAGAGAGCAGCACAAAACTAATTAAGGTGCATAAGTGAGAACACTAACACTAATTATAATAACTGCATCTATTATTTATTGAGTAACTGTGCTGTGCCAAGCATTACGTTAGCTCCTTTACAAAAATAAACCAATCTTACCCTAAAACAACTCTAAAGTATTGGCCGTATCATTCTCATTTTGTGTAATGGGACATCGAGGCTCCTCACATGTCAATAACTTGCTCAAAGTCATCTAGGCAGTAAGAGACAGAGCTAGGATTTGAAATCAGTTGTGATGATGATAAATCTATGCTCTTAACAATTTTTTAAAAATGGCTCTTCTGGGATTATTTGGCATTAACAAGGGCCAGATGAATACAATGTGTTTGATGGCAGGTAGAAAATAGCCTTCAGGAAGTTTAAACCAGGCTGCATTTCAATGCTGAAGTTTAAAAACTCGTTTTGTTTCTGGCTCCCTATGTACTCCTGAGCTTTCAGTGCCCCTGAAGAGATGTTTTCTATCTTATATTTTGTCAGGATAATTCAGACAATATTTACCACCAATCAACTGGTGTAGAAAAATCCAACAGCTCCCTATGGGAGACAATGGAACATTGGTTAGTATAAATATTACCAGCAAGGACCTCAAAGGCCTCTCATGCTCTTGTTCTTTCAACCAAAATTCATTCATCCGTGGGCCAATCTGCTCCTAAATTTGTAAACAACTGTCCAGTAATTAACTCACTAAAATGAATAATATTCTCAAGCAATTACATGCAGTTTCACAAATGCTCTTATCATCAGATGCCCATCTCTGTGATATCTATGAGCTGTTAAGGCAGTGAAAGTGGAGAACAACATTTTTCCTAAACGTACACATGGTGACTTACAATTCAAGGTTCTAATCACTGCTTGAGCTCTTAAAACATCGATTTGTCTTTCTAATTTAGATTGTGTGTCTCCTGAGCCCTGAGCACATATTCTTTATGCCTGGTACAGTGCCAGATCCATCAGTGTTACACAAATAATTAATCTTCATAATGATAGCTTGCAGAGGTAGACCTGCAATTACTGAAGGGCACCTTGACATCCCAGGGAAATCTGCTTTGAAAATATATGTGTGTGTGGCAGATACAACTGTATGTGAAGGCAAATCATTTCACTTTTTAGGTCCTCAGTTCCTGGTCGAGAAAGGAAATAGATGCTCAAATGTCGGACTAGAAATTCAGAAACTTAGTCATCCATGGCCCTTTATATTTTAAACATTCTTTTAAGTTTAGACAGTAACTTTATGTTTCTAGATTTCATTCACTTTATTCTAAGGTTTGTACTACAGAATCTGACTAGATTCCAATATATAATATTTGACGTATCTTTATATTTCATCCCATTTTGGTAGACTGGATATTGCAGAGCAAATATTCTTTCTTATAAAATGGTACCACTGGCGTAGTGTTCAGGGTAGCAAGAGTCCAGCGCAGTTCTCTGTCCCTATCTACTTACAGCACACATGGCACTCTTTTTTTTTTTTTTTTTTTGAGACAAGAGTCTTGCCCAGCCCAGGCTGAAGTGCAATGGCATGATCTCAGCTCACTGCAACCCCCGCCTCCCAGGTTCAAGCGATTCTCCTGCCTCAGCCTCCTGACTAGCTGGGATTACAGGCATGCACCTCCATGCCTGGCTAATTTTTGTACTTTTAGTAGAAACGGGGTTTCAGCATGTTGATCAGGATGGTCTTGAACTCCTGACCTGACCTCCTGATCCGCCCGCCTCGGCCTCCCAAAGTGCTGGGATTAAAGGCGTGAGCCACCGTGCCCAGCCTCATGGCACTCTTTATACATCCAGAAGGCTCCAGTGGGAGGACAAGGGGCTTGGGATTCAAATCTGTCCACCACTGCGCATGAAGCACGTAGAGTGCCCCTGTTTAATAGCTTGCTCAAGTGCACATGGTGTACTGTGCAGTGAGCATGGGAGGAAACACTTAAAATCCCCAAGCCCAATTCTGTCACCTACATCATAAAAGTACTACTAACAACTTCCAGCATTTAATGAGAATTAGTGCATATCCGTTACTTTAATAGAGTAACTGCTCAATCAAGGTTCATTTCCTTCTCTCCCCGTTCCCTCTGTCTTTGCACTCTTTCATTCTAGTAGCCTCTTTTTGTCGGTGCATAATTCCATATAATTTAAAACATTCATCAGCGGCTCATTTGTCATGAATCTGGAAGTGATGAAATTAAAGTAGTTATGTGCATGGAAAGCCCACCTTTGAAGTATTTGTACCCGACCCGCGTATCCCACAATTAACTTACCGCTCTGTCTGAAGCCACCTCTGGGTGAAGGTATTAAATGTGCCTGTTGAAATACAAATACCAGGAGTGGGGGAACCACTCTAAAGAAGTAGAGATGGTCTTTCTCCTTATAGTTATATCAGTTGGGGAAGAAATGTTTTTAAGCTTCATACTTGATTCTGAGTTTTCTGACGTCATCACAGTGAGATATACTTTCAGAGTGAGTCACCATTACTGGAAATGTGTCTTATCGACTAGTCGTGCTAGAGAGTGGAGAAAAAAAGAAAAGTAACGTTATAGAAATCCAAAATTAAAACAGCTTCTCTCTATATATTTTTCAAAATGTTCTTGAAGGATTTCAGTATGTCCCAAGGCAATGAGTTCATGCAATTCCATTCATTCCATACCTGCATGTGCCTACCGTGAGTAAGGCTCTGAAACTGGTGTTCCAAGCACAAGGCTAATTCAGTCTGAATAACACTGAAGGGGACAGAATTAGAGGAGAATTTCCGGGCCACAGGGTAGAAAGCATAAGAATGGCCTTGCAGTGGGCAGCCTATTCGGCCATGGCCAGCGTGAGGACACATACGACTCTAGAGGGCAGGTAGGAGCTGAAAGTGAGGAGAGCCGAGGTCTCACCCTGAAGAGGAAGAGGGAATGGAAAGTCAACTCCACTAATGGAGAATATTATTCAGTCCAACCTCAATACAGATTTATGGTCAGTGTCACCCTTTCCTGGAACAGGCAGCACGCTGTGGTGGAAGGGTCACAGACTCGGAAGAAAGCGTGTCTTTGATCCGTCCTAACTCAGTCTCTCCTAAGATACGCAGTCTTGTGCAATACCCTTAATCTGGCTGGGCATTAGTTTTCTTAGCTGCAAAGTGGAGTTAATAATTCTTGATCTGTTTCACAAATATGTCATATGAGTAAAGAAATAGGAGCTAAAATGTTTTGACAATGATGGATTATCTAAATACCAACCATGCTTGTAGATGTTCTTAAAGTTCACATCAAAGGGGTTAGGTGAAATGATAAAGGATTATTCTAGGTTTGCTTTTTATTCAGGTATTTATTCATGTGGTTAAACATCTTAAAGCCAAAGAAAGAGTTGCTGGTGAAAACTTCGGTATTATTTTCTGTATCACTGGATGCTAGAAATGCTTACTGGAAAAAACTCTTTAGTGAAACATGCTACCTGAACACTCCAGGAGGGAGATTAGCAGAGGAAAATGTCTTTGGCCTTTTCACCAGTGAAGCCCGGATCCTTTATGACTTGGCTTTCATCGATATTTTGTGCACTCAACAGAGACCCTCAAATATGTTTATTGAGAATTCACTGTGAAAACTGCACTCCCTTGGGCACCGTGTGAAAGGGAAGGAAAGAAGGATGTGAGAAAGAGGGCTGTTCATGCGCTTTGCAGAGCTTCTCCTCGGCCTGGTGTAATTCCAGGCAGACATTTACTGTGTTACACAGGTGCTCTCTCAGGTTATGGAAGAAGTTTTCCTCCGTAAACAGAACTTCCACCCTAATTGTGTTACCATGTCACTTAAATAGCTTCTATCAAGGTCATTTCTGCCAGTAACCCCCATGAGGAATCAAGGACTCTGTGATGTTAGTAAAGGCAAGATGTCAAGGAAGCTGCACCAACTTTCTTACAAGGAAGGGAGGAGAATATATATCTCTGCTTACCCAAAGACAAGTATTTGCCCTTCTTTTTCTGTTCTCGCGTCAGTGGTACAGCGCTGTGGTCTTTTTCTGTTCTCGCGTCAGTGGTACAGTGCTGTGGTCTTTTTCTGTTTTCGCGTCAGTGGTACAGCGCTGTGGTCTTTTTCTGTTCTCGCGTCAGTGGTACAGTGCTGTGGTCTTTTTCTGTTCTCGCGTCAGTGGTACGGCGCTGTGGTCTTTTTCTGTTCTCGCGTCAGTGGTACAGCGCTGTGGTCTTTTTCTGTTCTCGTGTCAGTGGTACAGTGCTGTGGTCTGTTTCTGTTCTCGCGTCAGTGGTACAGTGCTGTGGTCTTTTTCTGTTCTCGTGTCAGTGGTACAGTGCTGTGGTCTTTTTCTGTTCTCGTGTCAGTGGTACAGCGCTGTGGTCTTTTTCTGTTTTCGCGTCAGTGGTACAGCGCTGTGGTCTTTTTCTGTTCTCGCGTCAGTGGTACAGTGCTGTGGTCTTTTTCTGTTCTCGTGTCAGTGGTACAGTGCTGTGGTCTTTTTCTGTTCTCGCGTCAGTGGTACAGCGCTGTGGTCTTTTTCTGTTTTCGCGTCAGTGGTACAGTGCTGTGGTCTTTCCCTTCTCGTCCTCTTTTGGCCGCATCAGACAGGAGAAGGGAATTTAAGGAAATGTGGAGCATAGTGGTTAGAGGGAAGATGGACAAAGACACGTGTTGTTTGAGTTTGAACGTCAATGAGGTGTGTTAGGCAGCACGAAGAGGGAGAAGAGAGTGAGAGCAAGAAGGAACTGTAGGGAACACCAATCGGACAGAGGACAGGGAGGAAGAGAAGACATGCATGAGACTAAAAGAAACTGGCCGGGCGCGGTGGCTCACGCCTGTAATCCCAGCACTTTGGGAAGCCGAGGTGGGTGGATCATGAAGTCAGGAGATCGAGACCATCCTGGCTAATACCGTGAAACCCCACCTCTACTAAAAATAGAAAAAAATTAGCCGGACGTGGTGGCGGGCGCCTGTAGTCCCAGCTACTCGGGAGGCTGAGGCAGGAGAATGGCGTGAACCCGGGAGGCCGAGCTTGCAGACAGCAGAGATCACACCACTGCACTCCAGCCTGGGGGGACAGAGCGAGACTCCGCCTCAAAAAAAATAAATAATAAAACTGGCTTTTTCCAGGAGGTCTGTGTAACGAGTCTTGCTTCCTCTTCACTCTCTTACATCTAAGATGCTGGACTGAGGAGGAGACTGTGGCCTGATTTGCCCTCCCAGCCTCAGCCGAGAAGCTGGAAAGAGTGGAGGGTGACGAGGATTTCCAGCACAGCCTCCACTTGGCAGTTCACCTTTAGAGGCCAGGCCAGGCTACAGCAGGGAGTCTGAGGACCAACGGGACTCAGGGCAGGGCCTGGGTTCACCTGTAAGACCAGGTTGGGCCATGTACTGGCAAATGTGGTCCAATGACTGACGTAATAGAAAAATAATTTCTGTAGGCAAAAGGTCTGGCCAGGGTATAAGGACGGACAAAAGGAAGTGGCAGGAACTTCTCTCCTTATAAAAATGGTATAAGATTTGAACTGTTCTGTCTCAACATGTTTTTGAATGTGTATCATTCAAAAACAGTGGAGTCAGGCATTGATGCTAAAATTATTTGATAGTTCTTTCCCTGTGGTCCCCCATTGCCCAGAGAAAATGTTCCCTGAGTCCCATCAGTTCTAAAAAACACTTAACATTTTGTTTAAAATATAGATCTGGCCGGTGCGGTGGCTCACACCTGTAATCCCAGCACTCTGGGAGGCCAAGATGGGTGGATCACCTGAGGTCAGGAGGTCGTGACCAGCCTGCCAACGTGGTGAAACCCCGTTTCTACTAAAAAATACAAAAAATTAGCTGGGTGTGGTGGTGGGCACCTGTAATCCCAGCTACTCGGGAGGCTGAGGCAGGATGGTCACTTGAACCCAGGAGGAGGAGGGTGTAGTGAGCTGAGATCGCGCCACTGCACTCCAGCCTGAGTGACAAGAGCAAGACTCCATCTCAAAATAAATAAATAAATAAATATAAATAAATAGATCTGAAAAAAAATTAAGGAAATAATGACTAGAAACTACACAAGTGAGAAGTTATTTGTCCGGGAGACTGGGTGACTTACTGTATTTCTTTTAGTTAGATTGTATCAAGGTATGATTATAAAAATCAATAACAATTTTATAGAAAATAAACAGAGAAGCAACAAGCTAAACCTACTGAAAGAACATAACTTGACTGTCATTTTATGTATATAACACAGTATTATTGATAAAACTGTAATAGATAAGAGTCTGGTATATAGTATACATTTCAAAGTATTACCGTAGCAATGAATAATATTTACAGTCATCTATAATTGTAGAGTCGCTAACATGTACTTTTATTTGGATTTCTTACCTTAACAAAATATGGTCAGTCTATCAATCTCAGAGAAATGTCTGTGCAATTAGTATTTTGGTGTTAACTTTGAGTCTTTATAAGGTCATATACTCATTTTTCAAAAGGAAAAGTATTTCCACTGTAGAAAGATGTCTGTTGAGAAAATAAATCTCCCTTCAGCACAATTTTAATTTCAAAATACTGCAATACCCAGACCACAATCCTAGCTAGCATTAAGAAAAATCACATCCTACAAGGAATTATCACTAACAAAGGAATAAAGATTTTGAAGGCGGTTCTCAAGGCAAGAGCCGCATTGTTGAGTAGGAGTAATCTCAAGGGATGGCTGATATCAAAGGAGCAGTGGAGTCTTTCTGCTTCGAGTACAGGATGGAGCACAAAGCAAGACTGATTGTCATGTTTTACCTGTAATCAGGGTGAGGGAAAAAACGAAAGGGCTTTTCAAGAGTTGAAGGAAAAGGCTTTAAGGCAGAACAAGTAGAGATTAGAGCTTTTGTTTCACAGTGATCTTTGCTTTCATTTATACACATTCCTGATTTCTTAATGACATGAAAGTGGCTAATTTTCCTATTTGTAGAAAATATTGGTAAGTGTGCAAATATGAATTATTCACTGCTTCTCTTTAAATTTACTCAGTTAACAGGTAAGTTTTTCTTTTTTAATTTTTTTTTTTTTTTTTTGAAACGGAGTCTCGCTCTTTCACCCAGGCTGGAGTGCAGTGGTGCAATCTTGGCTCACTGCAAGCTCCGCCTCCCAGGTTCAAGCGATTCTTCTGCCTCAGCCTCCTGAGTAGTTGAGATTACAGATGTGTGCCACCATGCCCAGCTAATTTTTATGTTTTTAGTAGAGACGGGGTTTCACCATGTTGACCAGGATGATCTTGATCCCTTGACCTCATGATCCGCCTGCCTTGGCCTCCAAAAGTCCTGGGATTACAGGCGTGAACCACTGTGCCCAGCCTTAATTCATTTTTTTGTTTTTTTAATTAGCAAAGGAAACAATCAACAAGGTGAAGAGAAAGCCTACGGAATGGGAGAAAATATTTGCAGTTTATCGAACTGACAGGTGATTAGTAACCAGAATATATAAGGAGTCCAAACAACTCAAAAACAAAAAAACAAATAATCTGATTTTAAAATAGGCAAAAGATCTCAACAGACATTTCTCAAAAGAAGAGACACAAATGGCCAACAGGTATTTAAAAAATGTTCAACATCGCTAATCATCAGAGAAATTCAAATCAAAATACTCATGAGCTATCATCTCATCCCACTTAAAATGGCTTTTATCAAAAAGACAGGCAATAAGGGATGCTGGCAACGATGTGGAGGAAGGGGAACCATTGTACACTGTTGGTGGGAATTAAATTAGTACAACCACTATGGAGAATGGTTTGGAGGTTCCTCAAAAAACCAAAAATAGACCTGCCATATGATCCAACAATCCCACCGGGTATATACACAAAAGAAAAGCAATCAGTCTATTGAAGAGGTGTCTGGACTTCCACGTTTATTGCAGCATTGTTCACGATAGCCAAGATGTGGAATCAATCTAAGTGTCTGCCAGCAGCTGAATGGGTAAAGGAAATGTGGTACATATATAGAGAATGGAATATTCTTCAGCCATACAAAGAATGAAATCATGTCATTTGCAACAATGTGAATGGAAATGGAGGATATTATGTGAAGTGATGAAATAAGCCAGGCACAGAAGGACAAACGTTGCATGTTCTCACTCACATTTGGGAAGTAAAACAATGATCTTATGGAAATAGAGAGTAGAATTGTGGTTATCAGAGTCTGGAAGGGTAGTGGTGGGGGAGATAAAGAAAGAATTGTTAACAGGTACAAAAAGACATTTAGATAGAAGGAATAAGATGTAATGTTCAGTAGCTCAATAGGGTAAACATAGTTAACAGTAATTTATTGTGTATTTCAAAATAACTGGAAGATCGGAATTGGAATGTTCCTGACACAAAGAAATGATAAATGCTTGAGGTGATGGGCATCCCAGTACCCTGATTTGATCGTTACGTGTTGTATGTGTTGTGTGCTTATATCAAAATTTCACATGGACCCCAAAATATGTACAACTATTATGTATTCAAAAATTAAAAATAAAAAAATTATGAATACGAGCAACTAGCATCTAGGCAACTGGGTCTGCTCTGTTTAATGATTTCAATAATTCAACAAATATTTATTGACTACCACTCATGTATTAGACACTAAGATATTTGTTAATGATACAATGGTGAATCAACAGATAAATGATTTCTCCTGATGCTTATACATTAGTAAGGAAGATTAAAAAAACAAGTAATCAAGTTAAGTGTGACAGGCATCACATACTATTGGAACATGTAGAAGGGGTTTCTGTGTCCCTGCAATCAGGACAGGTCTTTCTGAGTCTGAAGTATGAATCAGAGTTAGGTGAAGCAGTGAGGGAAGGTAGTTTAGTTTACTTGGTACAAGATACTGTATTAAACACTGCAGTAGAGAGAGTTGTAAATGATAATTCTGCACTTACAGAATTTGCAATTTAGTAAAAGTGAGAATATTATCTAAATTTAGTGAATGCTCATTGTGTGCTAGGTGTTATTAAATACTTGTATTGATTCCTTTAATCCTCACAACAACTGTATGAAGGAGTTACTGTTATTGACCATCTAAAGGTGAGGAAACCGAGGAACAGAAATAGGAAGTATCTTGCACAGATTTTCCTGATCTCCCTCATAGCCAATGACAGGCCTAACATAGAAATACTTGGCATCTGGGTCTGAAGCATGCCCTCTTTTTTTTTTTTTTTTTTTTGAGACGAAGTCTTGCTCTGTCGCCCAGGATGGAGTGCCGTGGCATGATCTCAGCTTACTACAACCTCCGCCTCCCAGGTTCAAGCAATTCCCTGCCTCAGCCTCCCAAGTAGCTGGGATTACAGGTGCCTGCCACCACGCCTGGCTAATTTTTGGATTTTTAGTAGAGATGGGGTTTCACCATGTTGGCCAGGCTGGTAACGAACTCCTGACCTCGTGATCCACCTGCCTCAGCCTCCTAAAGTGCTGAGATTACAGGTGTGAGCCACTGCACCCGGCCTCAAAGCCTGCACTCTTAAGAAGCATTTTAGTCTAAGAAAAGATTGACATATATAATTGCAAATTTACAAATAAATGCAATGCAATAAATTACAGTTACTATAAGAGCATCCTTATATCGGAACCCACTGGAATGCCTAGGGCTTGGTATGCCTTAGCTTTTTAAGGAAAATTTATATTATTTTAATTATTTTTACGTACAGAAAACTCAACAGTGTACATTTAACCCAGTTTAGTGGGAATTTCTTTAGCCTTTGCCTTTTTGAGCTTTGGTGCAGGTCTTTCTGTAGACTAGACGTCCCAATCTTGCCTTCCCCTTGATAATGCAGTAAGGGACCCCCATTTTACGATACAGGACAGGCAGAAAGACAACCAGCTCAATGGGATCCATGTCGTGTGCAGTCACCACCAGCTGAGCTTTCATATTCTCCACCAAGGTGGTGACGGTGTTAACTCCTGCTCGAAGGACAGGTGGTCTCTTAGTGGGGACGTCCCCTTTGCCGGCAGCTTTCTTCTCAGCTGGGGCCAACAGCCTCTGCTTCTTCTCTTGCTTTGTCTTTAGTCTGTACTTGTGGGCCAGCTTAAGCAGCTGAGTAGCTGTTTGGCAGTCCAGGGCCTGGGTGAACTGGTTAATCACAGGAGGCACTTCCAGTCGCTTACAGAGGATGGCTCTCTGCTGCTGCAACCTGTTATGGCGGGGCCATTTCACAAGGTGGGCGAGGTCCCTTTTGGGTTGGATGTCCTGTCCAATGCCACAATTCTTAGGCCTTTTCTCAAACAGGGGATTCACCACTTTCTTGGCCTCCTGCTTCTTCATGACAGAAGGGGCCGGAGCCACCTTCTTCCCCTTGGCCTTCTTTCCTTTCGGCATCTCGAGTGGCGGGAAGAGAGAGATGCCCTTTTTCTTTCTTTCTAGACTCTCACTCCCATGGACTTTTAGTAGGTGCACTAGATAGCACACACAGTTTTCCCTTGAAGCAAGGCATTTCTGTTTGGTTGAAAGCAGACTCATGGCCTCTAAATGCTTGTCATGCAGTCTACAAACAAGATTTTTAAGGAAAGTTGAAAACTCATGTTTCTCCTTTTGGAAGTTCATCCCTCTTTCTGCACAAGGTGAACTACAACAGGTCCTTCTGGCTGGACCAAACTTATTTTCAGGAATCAGCTCTGAATCTGTAGAAAAGCTTGAACATTACTAGTTTGGTGCTGCATAATACAAGAAGAGGCTACCTTCCTTTGATGTTTCTATGATTACTGTATGTCCACCTCTACCGTGTTACCGACTTACTAGGGATTACTAACATTTAGGCATACTTGCGTCGTAACAACTTAACAGTTTAACTTTGACTACAAAGGCCAATGAACGGATCGTCAACTATAATTTTCAATTATGTTGAAATGTTTCCACAATAACTATCTTTAAACACTTTATGTGTCTAGAAATGCAGGTTACTTGGTGAAATCTAATCTCAATGGAAAGCTTTGATGCTCTGTATCAAATGAAAACTAATTTAACTAAGCCATCTATGCTGCACATTAATATTAAGCAATTATATTAACTAAAATCACTGTGAATACATGAATTGCTTTCATTAAAAAAAGATTTCCTTAATTACCTTCTAAGCAAATATTCTTCACTAAACTTTTTAAGTATTTGCAATACTCAAATAAAATAGGTAATGGAGATGTCAATTTACATGAAATACATATGTCTAAAAATCTAACTTGCATTGCAAGTTTAAAATATGTTTACAAAATCCAGAATTAAATATAATTTTATAAGGCTACTTTGATTTGGATACTGTTATGTTATTGGGAGAAAACAGTATTTCTTGGTTTTCATCCTTACTAGTCCAAGGCTTCTCAGGATACCACTCATATCATATTGTGATGTTATGATATATGCCCATACCACTTTCTGTCTCAAGGAAAAGATCTCTCTCCTCTTATCCACATTGGCTGCTGTGCCCATCTCCCTGGTCTCCATCTTGCTGGCACTAAGGTAGCCCCTCATGTTCACAGAGAAGAAAGGCTGAGGAGGTACATGGGTTTTTTGTGACCACAAGCTTTTCAGTGCTTGTGTGACTCTAACTTCCGTGAAATTTCTTGATTTTCCTCAAGTGGGACTTCAAGGGATTTATGGAATATAAAAGATGGAGCTAAAACAGACTATTTCCCACGTGTTCTTAGGCTTAAATGTTGAAGTGTAAATGTTTAAGTTGTATTTATTTATTTAGGACAAATTATAATTGTCTGTAATTGTGGGGTACACAATGGTGTTATGATATATGCCCACAGCTTAGAATGATTGAATCAAGCCAATGACATATCCATCTTTTTTTTTTTTTTGATGGAGTCTTGCTCTGTTGCCCAGGCTGGAGTGCAGTGGCAGGATCTTGGCTCACTGCAACCTCCACTTCCTGGGTTTAAGTGATTCTCCTGCCTCAGCCTCCCGAGTAGCTGGGACTACAGGTGCACACCACCACGCCCAGATAATTTTTTTTTTTTGTATTTTTTAATAGAGATGGGGTTTCACCATGTTTGCCAGGATGGTCTTGATGTCTTGACCTTGTGAGCCGGCTGCCTCGGCCTCTCAAAGTGCTGGGATTACAGGCGTGAGCCACTGCGCCTGGCTCCTCATTTTAAATATATATCATTTATTCCTCCTGTTTAAAGCTTAATACCCTTTGACCGAAAAGAATCTCATTTTTCCTACCCTCCAGCCTCTGGTAACCACCGTTCTACCCTCTGCTTCTGTGTGTTTGACTTTTTAAAATTCCTCATGAGTGAGATCACAGGATATTTGTCTCTGTGCCTCACTTATTTCACTTAACATAATGTCCTCCAGGTTCATCCATGTTGCAAATGAGATAATTTATTTCTTTTTCTTTTTTTCTCTCTTTTTTTTTAAGGCTGAAGAACATTCCATCATGTGTATGTATCTCATTTTCTTTTTCCATTTATCCATTGATTGACACTTAGATTGATTCCATGACTCGGCTGTTGTAAACAATGCTGCAATGAACATGGAAGTGCTGACATCTCTTAGACATATTAATTTCAAGTCCTAAGGGTGTATAGTTAGAATGGGGTTGCTGGAACGTATGGGAATCCTATTTTCAGTTTTCTAAGGAAACTCCATGCTGTTTTCTGTAATGGCTGTGCTAATTTATATTCCCACCAGTGTGGAGTGTTCCCTTTTCTTCACATCCTCACCATCACAGTTGTTATCTTTCCTCTTTTTGATGCTAGCTCTTCTGACAGATGATACATCATAATTTTAATTTGTATTTCCCTAATGATTAGTGATATTGAGCATTATATATATATAATGTTGGTCGTTTGCATGTCTTCTTTTGAAAAATATCTATTCAGATTCTTTGTCCATTTTTAAATTGGATTTTTTTTTTTTTTGCTATTAAGATTTTTGAGTTCCTTATACATTTGGGGTATTAGTTCCTTATAAAATGTATTGCTTGCAAATTTTTTTCTGATCTGCAGATTGTCTCTTCACTTGTAGTTGTTTTCTTTGTTGTGCAAATGTTTTTTAGTTTACTGTAATCTTATTTGTCTATTTTTGTTTTTGTTATTTGAGCTTTTGGGGGTCAAATCCAAAAAAAAAAAAATTGCCCAGACCAATGTTGTGTAGTTTTCTCCTCTGTGTTTTCCTAGTACTTTTTATAGTTTCAGGTCTTACATTTAAATCTTTAATTCATTTTGGGTTTATTTTTGTATACTGTGTGAAATAGGGTGGGATTAATATTATTCACCTGCATGTGACTATCTCATTTTCTCATTGTCCTTTATGGGAGAGATTGCTCTTTACCCATTGTGTGTGTTCTTGGCATTTTTATCAAAGTCAATTCACTAAAGGCATGGGTTCATTTTTATGCTCTCTATTCTCTTCCATTGGTCAGTGTTTCTGTTTATACTAGTGTCATGCTGTTTTAATTACTATGGCTTTGTAATATAGTTTGAAGTCAGGTAGTGTAAGACCTCTAGCTTTGTTCATTTTGTTCAAGACTGCGTTGGCTAGTCAGGCTTTTTTGTGTGTGTTTCTGTATGAATTTTAGGATTTTTTTTCTATTTCCATTTGCATGAAATATCTTTTTCTGCTACTTCACTATTAGTCTGTTTACATCTTTAATAGTGAGGTAAGTCTCTTGTAGGTAGCATATAGTTGGGTCTTATTTTTATACATCCTATTTCTTTGTCAAGATTCTCATTTTGTATTATTTTTCATATTTTATTTAATCTTCTATCCTTATATTTTTGTAGTTGACTGAACTTCTTTAAGAGAACTATATGAATTTTTTGTTAGTCATTTCATAGATCTCCATTTCTTTAGAGTCTATTTTTGAAGCTTTATTTGCTTCTTCTGGAGATGTCATTATTCTGATTCTTCATAATCTTTGCGTCCTTACGTTGGTGCTTGTTCATTTGAAGAAATGATCACTCCCTCTGTCCTTTACAGGTATTCTTTGGCAAAGTTATACTGTCACTGAAGTCTAGCCTGTGATTCTAGGTGTCCTACCTGGTAACGACGCTAAGCAGGCAGAGCTTGGAAGTCTAGCCTGTGATTCTAGGTGGGCTACCTGGTAACGGTGCTAAGCAGGCAGAGCTTGGCGTTAGACTGTCTAGCTTGCTGAGCCTCTGCCTTTGCTTTGAGATCAGATGGATCTGAGCTCTTCTATTTGGTGAGACCACTGGCTGGGTTCTGCAGTCAGGCAGAGATGGTAGCTGGGTCCTCTGATTGGATGAAGACACAATGTGTGTTCCCTAGCCAAATGGTACTGCTATTTGACTTTTGGAATATGGGTAGGGCTGTAGATTGGGTCCTAAGCTTAGGCTGAGTCACTGATTGGGAGAGTCAGGATCAGCTGCTAAGTTTGGCAGAAATGCACAATATTGAGGTTTGCTTCCCTGTCTGGATGTAGCCTTGATGTGGGATTTGAGGCTGAGGTGAGCTGCTATTTGAACTCGCAGGTTGGGGTGGTCTTGCCCCTGTACGTAGCCAAGATATGCCATGGTGGGTGTCTCACCCCATGAGCGGGATCTTCTTGGGTCTGGGTCTTGGGATGGACTTTTAGGTTGAGCCAAGCTGCTCTTAAATGCCCAGGTGGTGCAAGTATAGTCCCTGTGCTTTGCCAAAATACTCTGTGGTAGGTGTCTCTGTTCTCAGCGGGAGGAAGTTGGGGGAAGCCTGAAGCTGAGCATGGAGGCTGAGTCTAGGGATTTAAGCTCGATTGATCTTCCCACTGTGATTCTGGGGTAACCAGCTTAGCTTTGCAGTGGGCTACGGTACTGGTACCTCTCATCGGTTGCCTCTGCTGACAGTAACACAGAGCTACCACCAAGATACAAGCCCTGTCTACTGTGAGTAACACCTCCTTTCTTTGCTAGTGTTTGACCCTAGGTGGCCTAGTCATGCCATAATCTCATGTTTCCCATGAGGTGAGACCAGATTGGGCTCCTGAGAGACATCTTGGAGTGCTAGTTAAGCTGGATGGCCACCTAACATTTTATGTTTCCACTTTAGAAACTGTGGACCCAGGGGAATCCTCTCTATGTGGCACTGTGCCCATTAGGGGAGGGGGAGGGGGTAGCACAGTCAGAGTGACACTGTTGTGTTACCTGTCTGATGTAGTTTTTATGTGGTTCTGTCTCAGGTTTATTTACAATTTTGGAATTTTCGCCAAGATGGTCTTGTATATAAATAGTTGCTAGCTGACCTTTCTTTTGGAAGGGAAGAGCTGAGATGTCCTATTCTGCCATCTTGCTGATATCATTCACTTTGTTTCAAAATTTTTAATATAAAGCTATTCCCTAGGTTAATTGCTTCTAAATATGAAGGGTATATCGCAAAAATATAAATTTGGAGTCACATCAAAAGAAAGAAGAACAGTGAGAAAAACTACTTTAAATAAATTATGAGGTCAAATATATGCTCCAAAATATTTTTTTCTTTTGCAATGTAAGGATCAATTCAGAAAAAAGAAAATGTTTGCAGAGGCCTTTCTTAAATGTTATTTTTTGTTAATTTTTATCAACGATTGCTGCTTGTGTTTAGTTTTATTTTAAACAGCTTTATTGAACTATGATCGACATACACTAAACTTAAATTTTGACATATATATATATATATACATATATATAAAACATCACTATAGTAAAAAAATGAGAATATCCATTTCCCAAAAGTTTTCTCTTGCCCCGGTAGTCTCTTGCACCTGACCTTTCCTGCTACCTCTCGCTTCCAAAAACAGTATATACTCCATTTTTTCTGGCTTCTTTTATTTATGTCATTCAGAATAAATATTTTGAGATTTATCCAAGTTGTAGCACGTTATTAATAGTTTATTGTTTTTGGTGTTATGTGATATTTCATTGAATGATTAGACCATTGATGGATATTTGGGTTGTTTTCAGTTTTTGGCTATTACAAATAAGGCTGCTATGAATGTTTATATACAAGCTTTTATGTGGACAAGCATTTTAATATTTATTGGGTAATACTTAGAAATGGAACAGCTGGTAGGTATATGGTAGGTTTACATCGAACTTAAAAAGCTGTCAAAATGTTTTCCAAAGTGGCACTGCCATCTCACATTCCCATCAGCAGTATATGAGAATGTATATTACACCACATCCTCTCCAGCACTTGTATGGTCAGTTTAAAAAGCACTTGTATAGTCTAATAGCTGCATGGTGGTAGTTCATTGTGGTTTTAATTTGTACTTCTTTTGTGACCAAAGATGTATAGCATTGTTTGTCATTGATAGATCTTCTGTGGTAAAGTCACTATTCACAACTTTGGACCATGATTTCAATTGGGTTTTTTTTTTTTCTGTATTATTGAAATTTAGGAGCCATTCATATATTTTGGGTCCATCTCCTATATCAGATATATAATTTTCAAATTTTTTTCAGTCTGTGTTTTATATTTTAATTTTATTTATTTAATTAATTTTTGGTGGGGGAAGACAGGGTCTTGCTTTGTCACCCAGGCTGGAGTGCAGTGGTGTGATCACAACTCACTGAAGCCTCAACCTCCCGGGCTCAGGTGATCCTCCCACCTCAGCCTCCCGAGCAACTGGGACCACAGGTTCACGTCACTATGCCTGCATGGCTAATGTTATTATTTTTTGTAGTTATGTTGCTCAGGTTGGTCTTCAACACTTGGGCTCAAATGAGTCTCCTACCACAGCCTCCCAAAGTGCTGGGATTACAAATTTGAGCCACTGTGCCTGGCCGTAATTTTCTTAATAATTTTTATTTTTATTTTTTTGTTTGAGATGGGGTCTCACTCTGTCGCCCAGGCTGGAGTGCAGTGGTGCGATCTCGGCTCACTGCAAGCTCCGCCTCCTGGGTTCAGGCCATTCTCCTGCCTCAGCCTCCCAAGTAGCTGGGACTACAGGCGCCCGCCACCACGCTTGGCTAATTTTGTTTTTGTATTTTTAGTAGAGACGGGGTTTCACTGTGGTAGCCAGGATGGTCTGGTTCTCCTGACTTCGTGATCTGCCCGCCTTGGCCTCTCAAAGTGCTGGGATTATAGGCGTGAGCCACTGCGCCCGGCTGAGGAGCAGGAGTTTTATGTTTTGTTAAAGTACAATTTATTACTACTTTCTTTTATGGTTTATCATTTTGTCATCTGTCAGATATTGTTACCTTATCTAAGATCACCGAGGTTTTTTTTTCTTTTGTTTTTCTGTAAGTTTTAAGGGATTTGGCTTAGTCTCCTGGAGATGGAGTGAGAACAAAGGTCCTAGAGAAATAGTGGTGGAGTTATATTTGGCTGAGGCTGCAAAGAAGATTGGTCAGGGGTTCTGGAAAGAGCAGGGGTCTTTTTCAAAATGATCATGAGCAGTACTCTGGGCATGTGTGAACAACTCAGAAAGAATTCCTTTCACCACTTGGTGCTGTTTAAGAGGCTACTACTGGCCGGGTGCAGTGGCTCGTGCCTGTAATCCCAGCACTTTGGGGGGCTGAGGCGTGTAGATCACCTGAGGTCAGGAGTTCAAGATCATCTTGGCCAACATGGTGAAACCCTGTCTCTACTAAAAATACAAAAAAATTACCTGGGCATGGTGGCGTACACCTGTAATTTCAGCTACTCGGAGGCTGAGACAAGATAATTACTTGAACCCGGGAGGCAGAGGTTGCAGTGAGCTGAGATCGCGACATTGCCCTCCATCCTGGGGAGGGAGACTCTGCCTTTAAAAAAAAAAAAAAAAAAAGTGGCCACTCTGAGGCCTAGCCATGTTCAGTTCCCAGAGATCTATGGAAATGGCAGAGCTGGCAACCTTTAAGGAGTCACAAAGGCTAAGACAACAAACATCTCAGTCTTAACTGCACGAACTCAGACCTGAGGATGAGGGGCCTCCCTGATGGGCAGGAACTTAGTTTGATGATAGAGCCCCAAGAATGAGCTAGAATGTCCTGCTAGCTTTGCAATATGCAAACTTGGTGCCAGGTTAATGCAGAATTCATTTAAAGAAAACAAGAAAATGCAGTATCTTTCGTACCTCGTAGTTACAGTATTAAAACCAATACACCACATACTATATAGATTAATTCCAAGTTGCATAATTTCTTTATACCGTTCTTCTCAGAATGGTAGTCTAATCTAGGTCTATAATTTGTGCTGAGCCAGGGCAGTGACCTGAAAAAGTTGGCACTTTCAGATTTTGAATATATTGTCTCAGAGCATCTTCTCTCCAGCTTTGCTAAGGACACGTCTCCCCTCAGCTTTCCGTGTCCGTCCCTGTTTCAGGCAAGGTGAGTTAGGCTCACAGTGAGCTCCGCCAGCTGTGGCTGTGTGTATTTGTGGGTCTGTGTGTTGCAGTGGTAACAGCATCAGCAGTGTTTATTGCAGATCAGCTAACTCTGGTAAGAAGTTTCAAAGCTGGTTGTTTACTTTTTCACTTTTTTTTTTGTTCCACCTGATAATTTTCCAAGTTAATTATTTATGCTGCAGAAAAATTATAGTGGGTTATGAAAGCAATTCTGTGCTGTATCAGCTTTCTGTTTTCTCTTTTGATCAAATATCACTATATTTAATAAATATTTTTTCACAATTTACAGTTTAGGATTGGAGCCACTTCTCAGTTTTATGATGGATGGAAGTTTAGTTTCTAGTTTTTGTATGTTTAAATACGTCTCCATAGGTTTTAAGAATATGTCTGATACTATTTTAACAAATCTTTAGCCTCTGGAGTATGTATTTTGTGTGTGTGCCAAAGCCATAGACAGAACAGGAATTTAAACGTAATTTACAAATGCCGTCCTTCTCATTCCTCCTCCGGTGGTGATTTGTCCCAGGCCTCCTCTCTTCCTCTTCTAAGTCTGAATCAGTATCAGTTAACAACGTCTCACCAACACTCCTAATTGGTTTTTAGTATATATGAGCTCCACCTCACAGATTAGCAGAGCCTTTTCTCATTTAAGAGGTAACAGTTGAATGTGAATAAGTTGAATCAGGTTGATATAGGTTTCTACTGGATTTTCACTTTTCCACCTCTAAAAATGAGAAAAATGAGAGATAGCTGAAAAAGGACCAAAGACTGCTTCTGAGGCTGTATGAGCTGCGTATCCCTGAGGCTGACACTGTTTCACCGACTTCGCTAAGATCAAAGATGGAGTTGGATTTGAACCTAGATCTCTTATTCCGAGTACATTACATTAGATTTTGTATTTACTGTTTCCTTCTGTTACTCTAATGGAATATGATATGGTCATAGACTATATTAATTAAGACATACTTCTCAGGTATTAGTGGGTATAGTATAATAATGCTACTGCTTTTCAGTAAGTGGATTAATTTGACACGGGAATTCACAGTTTGGCCATTTTATAAACAGAAATTATAAGGGACTATCTATCTTGCAGAAAATTCAGTCCAAAACTTTGATTAAAACAGGATAATAACAAAATAAATTTATACAAATAAAACTTAGGAATAAAGAAGGTGACACGTGACCAAACACTGCATCAAATTTCTGTTAGCACCTTTAACACATATATCCCGACTTCTAATTTTTTCTAAAAACCCACGTATTTTTATTTATTTATCTATTTTTTTTGAGACAGAGTCTCGCTCTGTTGCCCAGGCTAGAGTGCAGTGGGGCGATCTCGGCTCACTGCAAGCTCTGCCTCCCGGGTTCACGCCATTCTCCTGCCTCAGCCTCCAGAGTAGCTGGGACTACAGATGCCCGCCACCACGCCCAGCCAATGTTTTGCATTTTCAGTAGAGACGGGGTTTCACCATGTTAGCCAGGATAGTCTCGATCTCCTGACCTCGTGATCTGCCCGCCTAGGCCTTCCAAAGTGCTGGGATTATAGGCGTGAGCCACCACGCCCAGCCTCCAATTTTTTATGAAAGGTGATTTTCATATACAGTCACAATACATGGGCATTTGTATGACTATCCAATAACTTGCAAATGATGCTATCAGTAATTTTCAAGAGGAAACAACGCTCTTCCCTAATGGAAGAGTCGATCTGGTATATTCTAATGATCTCATTCGAACAGTGAGATACTTAGGAGAGATCTTCTTATTGGACTACACGTAAAGACTTTAAAAAACCCCAAATTATATTGGTTATGACTTTTTAATAAATATGACTTTATTAGATACATTTTGAAGGGACCTTGTGTCTTATAGAACTATAATAAAAGAGCAGTCTATCACACGTTTTAAACCAGTTACTTTGAATATCAGCCTATGGCTTTTAAAGCTCTGAACAGTTAGAACTGAGCTGTATTTCTATAATTGATGGACTGTCCACATGGCCTAGAGCACATTCAAATGATGCTCCTAAATAAGCTTCCAGCTATCATGGAGGCACATGCAAACGGGCAGAAATTTCACATCCAATCATTGTACAAGAGGAGAAAATTCTGCTTGTATAATGGAAATGATAACCTTGAAATTCTTAAGCACTCATCTTTGAGGAAAGCAGCAAGACTCGAAACCCGTCACGTGACGAGTCCGTGAAGCCTAGAATCACAGGGCAGCATTAATTTCATGGGATCTAGAGAAAGAGGATCTAGATGGTCATTCCAAGTTCTATGTAGCCTGTTAATCATCCCCATTTTACATTTAAATGTATGCAATAGGTGTCTTTACATGAGTAGACTTTAAATATAGGTAATTTGTAGGCACAATTCTTTACCAAATATTTAAACACGATTTCTAAAATTATTCAAGGTTTTATCCTATTGCACAGTTAGATTCTATTTCAGTTGAAAAATACACGTCAAATTGAAAGGTGTGAAATTATTTTTTTAAGCCGGTCCTATAAATTATATGCCAGAAATATATGGTCACTTTCCCTAGTCATAGCAGATGTTCAGGTACCAAGTTAACTTTTTAAAAACTTTTCTAGAAGATCCATGGAAATCGACTGTCACACTGAGACAGGACTCAGGAGGCCTGATATGTGCATTCCTGATATATTCAGCTGCTTTAATATAAGGTAGAGTAACACCGTGGAAAACAGACTGCAGATAGAGTCAGAACCATATGCAGCTTTGTTCACTCAATGTTTTTAAAAACATTTTTAAAACGTTTCAAAAATGTTTTTAAAACGTTTTTAAAATGTTTAAATGTTTTAAAATGTTTAAAAATGCTTAAAAATGTTTTTAAAAACAATGAGTGAACCACCTTTGTTCACTCATTGTTTTTAAAACTAGGTACTTTTTAGTGTTTTGGAACTTTACCTGCTTATTATCTGCAACATGAATTTAATAATATTATCATAAAAACTGCATCTATAAAGAAGATGCACTGAGGTGATGGGTCATACACAACTGTGGGTAGGCAAGATTTTCTTGTTCCCTGTAACTCATTAACTCATTAGTGCAGGATACAGGTTGGATTACATCTGCTAGTGAGGAACTCTGTGTTAAAATGCCTTTCCATAGGTGTGACTTTCTCCTGTCCCTGCAGTGCCACCATGAAAGCCCAGCCAGCTGATGGCTTTAGCCAATGTGGCAGCAGGGAGTGTGAGGCTTCTGGCTTTGCTAGGACTCAGGCCAGCTGTCTCCGTCACTAGGCTCAGGGTGCTCCCTTTAGTTACAAAATCAGACCCCGTGGTATGGAACTTGTGCATGTTTGCATTGCTCTTTTGATTTAAAAATCATTTAGACCTAATGAGTTTAGGATAAAGGACTATAAACAGCCTGTCTTATCCAAGTTTTCTGCAATGGTGTCTGCCAGCTCATGCCCAGCTAACGATGTGTCTTTGGAGCCATTAGGTATTTTCTATTTTTTTTTGCACATAAATATGCTTTGTGGACCTTATAGAAAGAGGTGACTAGAGACTGGAGCAAGATTCAGGTCTTCCTGGATGCCCTGCTAAATGTCATGTGATTACATTGGTTAAAGTCCTAATTCTTCATTAATACCAACATATGTGATGGTGGGTTGCTTTCACGTATTTCTGATGGTAATCATTAGTGCTGTTTATTATTAATATGATCATTTTATCCTTGATTTCCTAGTATGCTGAAGAAAAGTATGTTATTCAGTCAGCTTTGTGCTAAACTGTAGTATATTTGGCCCTTGAAAGTCCTTTGCTTGCTCCCCGAATGTTGAAGTTTCTCACTGTTCCTTCCAGGTCCTCTCTTTTCACTTCCTGGCATAATCTCATCTGCTTTTATGGCATTAATTATCTCTGCAGTGATTACTCCTAAATTCATATCTCCATGCTTAATATTTTATTTGAGATTCAGTTCCATATTAATGTGTCTACTGGATTCCCCAGAGGCATCTTAATATGGCTAAAAAATTCATTTTTATGGCCAGGCACAGTGGCTCATGCCTGTAATTCCAGAACTTTGGGAGGCCGAGGTGGGCGGATCATGAGGTCAGGAGTTTGAGACCAGCCTGGCCAACATGGCGAAACCCCGTCTGTACTAAAAATACAAAAATTAGCCGGGTGTGGTGGCAGGCTCCTGTAGTCCCAGCTACTTGGGAGGCTGAGGCAGGAGAATCACTTGAACACGGGAGGCAGAGGTTGCAGTAAGCCAAAACGGTGCCATTGCACTCCAGCCTGGGCAACGAGAGTGAGAATCCGTCCCCCACCCCCAAAAAATCATTTTTATAACCACCTACATTTATTTTACTTCCTGTTTTAATGAACGAAGTCAATGGCATTATCACTTGCATTTTCATTCTGATCCACTCTGCTCCATTCTGTCCTATGTCCTCTTGTTCACCTGCACATCCACGTAGTTGCTGAGTTTCAGGCTATTCCGTCTCAGGGCAGAGCCACTGCTCTGACTTCCACTGCTTCACCTCAGACCCTCATCCGATGCCGCCTTGGCTATTGCAGGAAACTGCTCTCTGCTTCTAGTCTTATCACAGCTGGGAGGTGAGTTCTCAGCCATGCTCGCCCTCCACCTGGAAACAGACTCGGGTCTGTTGTGCAGGGCATGGTGGGAGTGAGACCGGCCCTCTGGGTTGTGTGGGATCCTCCCGATACTACCACAGCTGATGCTTTCTTGAAAGCACAACCTCCCAGCAGAAGCCCAACCAGCACAAAAATCATGCATTAAACAACCAAAGCTAAGGACCCTCACAGAGTCCACTTCACCCTCCTGCCGCCTCCACCAGAGCAGGTGCTGGTATCCATGACTGGGAGACCCACAGATGGCTCACATCACAGGACTCTGCAGACAACCCCCTTTCCCAGCCCCGAGCCTGGTAGACTTGCTGGGTCGCTAGACCCAGAAGAGAAAAAACAATCACTGCAGTTCAGCTCTCAGGGAGCCACATCGCTAGGAAAAGGGGGAGAGCACTACATCAAGGGAACACCCATAGGACAAAAGACTCTGAACAACAGCCTTCAGCCCTAGACCATCCCTCTGACAGAGCCTACACAAATGAGAAGGAACCAGAAAACCAACTCTGCTAATATGACAAAATAAGATTCTTTAACACCCCCCAAAATCACACTAGCTCACCAGCAATGGATCCAAACCAAGAAGAAATCCCTGATTAACCTGAAAAGAATTCAGGTTAGTTATTAAGCTAACCAAGGAGGGCTCCAGAGAAAGGCAAAGCCCAATTTAAGGAAGTAAAAAAAAAAATGACACAAGAAATTAGGGCAGAAATTTTCAATGAAATAAACAGTATAAATAAAAAAGAATCAAAACTTCAGGAAACAGTGGACACACAGAAATGCAAGATGCTCTGAGGAAAGTCTCAGCAGTAGACTCGAACAAGCAGAAGAAAGAACTTCAGAGCTCAAAGACAAGGTTTTTGAATTAACCCAATCCAACAAAGACAAAGAAAAAAGAATAAGAATATATGAACAAAGCCTCCAAGAAGTCTGGGATTATGTTAAATTACCAAACCTAAGAAAAATCAGTATTCCAGAGGAAGAAGAGAAAAATAAAAGTTTGGAAAACGTATTTGGGGGAATAATCGAGGAATACTTCCCTGGCCTTGCTAGAGACCTGGACATCTGAGTACAAGAAGCACAAAGAACACCTGGGAAATTCATCACAAAAAGATGATTGCCTAGGCATGTGGTCATCGGGTTATCTAAGGTTAAGACAAAGGAAAGAATCCTAAGAGCTGTGAGGCAAAAAAAAAAAACAAAAAACAAAAAACAAAACAACAACAACAACAAAAAAACAAAAAACTCCCCACAAAACCTATAAAGGAAAACTTACCAGATTAACAGCAGATTTCTCAGCAGAAACCCTACAGGCTAGAAAGGATTGTGGCCCTATCTTCAGCCTCCTTAAACAAAACAATTATCAGCCAAGAATTTTGTATCCAGCAAATCTAAGATTCATAAATGAAGGAAAGATACAGTCCTTTTCAAAGAAACAAATGCTGAGAGAATTTGCCATTACCAAGCCAGCACTACAAGAACTGCTAAAAGGAGCTCTAAATCTTGAAACAAATCCTGGAAACACATCAAAACAGAACCTGTTTAAAGCATAAATCTCACAGGACCTATAAAACAAAAATACAATTAACAAAACAAAACAAAACGAAAAACCGAGGTATGCAGGTGACAATAACACAACGAATGGAATGATACCTCAAGTCTCAATACTAGCATTGAATGTAAATGGCCTAAATGCTCCACTTAAAAGATACAGAATTGCAGAATGATAAGCCTTCACCAACCATCTGCTGCCTTCAAGAGACTCACCTAACACATAAGGACTCATAAAATCTCTTGCTAATTTCTCCTCTCCTTTGCTCCCCAATCCTATACCAGAAAGCAAGAATGTTAATTTCTTCCTTAAAATTGCCACTTGCTTCCCATCTGTTCGATAAAGTCTAAATTACTTATCTTACGCATGGTTTTTAGTTGTCTGTTGCCTACCCAATCCTCTGACCTCATATTCCCAATGTTTATATCATTCACCATGACTTGGAACATTTTATTCCTTATATTATTCCTTCCCTAGACCTTCCCTCTGATCATCTCTTCCATCTGGACCTTTCCTTTCCTCATTGGGCAATTTCCATTCATTATTTAAGGCTCGGCTTAATTTACTCCCTCGTGGAGCTCTTCCTTATTACTCCCTAGTCAGTCGCTCCCTCCCCAGCACCGTCTCTAGGCCTGTATCACAGCACCACACCACCTGCTGACTTGTCAGCCTGGCTCATGATACCTTGCTGCCTTTAATCAAGTCTCGTTCTTCAATTATGATCACAGTGTTTGCTACATAGTAGAAGATAAAGAAATACTTATCTGTTGGATGAATGGTCAAGTAGCAATGAACTTTGCCTATTCTTTTTTAACATAAGTAACTTTAAAATACCTTCTTTTACTCTCATTGAAGGTATCTAAAATAACTTCACCACAATTTTACTCTCATTGAAAGTATTTTAAAATACTTTCAATTCCTCACCCTTCAACATCCATCTCAGCCCTCACAGATGCAACTATTTTTAAGGCAACTTTTTAGATATATTGTAAATACTGAAAATAAAAAATAATAACTATTTAAAATGAAGATCATTCAGGAAAACTTACTATTTCATTTGTATTTAGTTCAATATGCCAATTTCATGTGCTGTATTTATAAAATTATTCTTTAATAAGCATCGCTAATATATTTATGAGAAGCCATTAATTACTGCCTCTATAAAAGGCTAGTGTCAAAGGTAATATTATCTCAAAATCTGAGATGTTTAAGTTCCAAACTTTGTCAATTTTTTTTCTGTAATCAAGAATCCACATGTTGGATGTTTTACTATAAAATATTACTGAGTAACATTTAACATGGATTTAAAGCTGAAGACCATAAATTTATTATGGTGTAAATTAGCTTCCTTATAGAATTTTCTCCAAAGTTGTTTGATAACATGGGAGTTGGAATGAATGGGATGTACTCAATACCTATTTTTAATCTATTTAGGTATGAATGACCAAATAAATGGGTGGATGGATTTCTAGGCACTGTCTTGGGAGACAAAAGATTAAGAGTAACTAAGCTGAATTTCCTTCCTTTGGCAAAGGCTGTCCCTTAAACAACTGGTGTATTGTCACAAAGTGATTTAAACTATGTTCATGCAGCAACAAGCATCTGTTTTGTAAATAACCAAAACATTTTGTTCAGGTGGCAAAGTGGTATCTTCAATTTAGAACTGACCAGCCTTTGGTGAAATGCTTCTAATTAATCTAATTGCTTAATTAAATCCATGCTCAAGGGATATTTTTTCAACCAAAGCCTCCTAATTGTTTATCCATGAGTGTGATTCACATTCTGCTTTATCTGTGAGCTCCTTCTTGAGCTCCTTAAAGATAGCCAAAGACAAGGGAAAAGAGGTTTTAGAAACACTGCCTCACCTTGAATGGACATTAGTTGATGGGTAGAATAGAAGCTGGCAGGTCACAGTATTTCTAAATAGAGCACAGCCAACCTTAGGCTTCATCTTACCATGAAACATAGAGCCTCCTTCCTACGTGATTCACGAAGCCCTTTCCATCACTCTGGCCATCCCTCCAGCTCTTTTGCCTGTGTTCCCCCGTTTCTGCTCGTTTCCATACATTCTCTCTGAAACTCTCAAAAATACCTTCTCCTCCCTTTCCATATTTTCTTCATGTATTTTTCTCTTTTCTTTCTTTTTTCTTTTTTGTTTGAGACAGAGTCTTGCTGTGTCACCCAGGCTGGAGTGCAACGGCGCAATCTTGGCTCACTGCAACCTCTGCCTCCCCTGTTCAAGCGATTCGCCTGACTCAGCCTCCTGAGTAGCTAGGACTACAGGCGCCCGCCACCATGCCTGGCTAATTGATATACATATACACACACACACACTTTTTATTTTTAGTAGAGGTGGGGTTTCAACATGTTGGCCAGGCTGGTCTTGAACTCCTGACCTTGTGATCCACCCGCCCTGGCCTCCCAAAGTGCAGGGATTACAGACATGAGCCACCGTGCCCGGCCTTCTTCATGTATTTTTCAAATTAGCAATTTATATTTTTTGAAATTGAAAATAACATCCAATAGATGAAGAGCGTATCATCCCAGAAGCCTTGCTTTCAAAGCATTTGCATTTGCTTCATCATCGTCTCTTCTCCTGACATCAAGCCTGACATTTCTTACTCTGAAAATAATTTTCTCTCTTGTCAATCTTGTTAACTCAGCTACATCCCTTAATGTTGATTACACCCAAATCCATGCTTACTGAACACAGTCATATGTTCTACGTGAGCTAATATGTGTAAGGCATTTAACGATGGGCCTGGTACTTACTAAGTGACATGAAATTTTTGGCTGTTACTATTACATCATCATTATTATTATCATTATTCTTATGTTTCTATTAGGTTGCCTCAGAGCGAATCAAATGCATATAACCAAATGTTTTAATCCTTATGTGTATGTTTTTTAATGTAAATTCATAGTTTCCACTCTCAAACTTGTCATTCTTCTTCCTTTTATGCTCTGCATTGAACCACTGTTAATTTCTTACCCACCTCTGTTACATCTCTTGTATTCATTTTCTCTTCTCCATGTAGGTCCCATTGACTTTGGTTTAAACTCATTTCACTTCACTGGGATTCTTCTCTAGATGCTGAACTTTTTCTTCATACTATAATTCATCTTATCTGTGGTAACCAGTTTACTTTTTAAAGCATACTTCTGTTTACACGACTTCTCACAAGCTTCCAAGTCCCCATTGCCCATTGAATAAAGTTCACCGTCCTTCATGTGACACTGAAATAGTGTTTCTGGTGCGGTCACCTGCCATTTTCTTTCACGCCTCCTAGAGCGCGACAGATCTGTATAGTATTTAACGCTCCTTCATTCAATGACTACATAGTGAAGTGTTCCTGGAAGCCTGTTCCAGTTTAAGTGTCTTCACCCAGTGATCAATAAGACTGACACGATGAGCGCTCTGTGATTAACGTACTTTGCTCACGCTCCCACCTCTGCTCCCTTCTCCAAGACACTTGTTCCCATTCATCCACATCTGATTTATCTGCTGTGAAACTGATCATACGTCTCCTTATTTAGGAACCATTCTGGTCATTCTGACTGAAAGTCCTCTTTTTCTTCTTCATTCTCGCGTTATTTATTTATATCTTTTTCATTGCACTTAGCCTTTTCACTCTTGGTCAGCTTTCTGTTCAGTGTTCAGGGAACACATGAAGATTCTCTGAACCCGCAACAAGGAATACTGTAGCTTGGAACAGTCTTTCTAAATCCAGAGGCTGCTTTCTTCAACTGTGTGTGCCTTTCACAAGTTTCCAGCTTCTATTCGGAGCCAGCCAATGCTGTGTCTACTGGTACAAAAACATAGTGTTGTAAGGCTACATGTAGAAATGCACTTAAACTAGAAGAAATAACAGACGGAGGTTAGTGTAAGTTATATTTTTTCTGTGAGTTTTGAATTTTGTTTTCACTTTTATATTTCTGCAAATGGAAGATGGCAAAAGGGCTGTAAAAAGGTAAAGATCGGAAACTGCCTCAAATTTCAAGGCAAGAAAAGGCAGATTGTTAGAAATATCCATCTGATTGAAGAAAAAGTGACATGTTTGCTTGAGGTATGTGTGTAATAGATTCCACTGACCACTGCATGGAATATGTGCAGACACAGCTGATGCTGCAACCTTATCTTAAAAACTCATCCTTTAAAAAATAATTTCAGCATCACAAATATGCTTTTTCTTTATTCTCATACCATTTTACCACCTAGTTACCAATTTGCTGAAAACGTAGTTTCACAAGAATCCTGATTTGCAGAGCACAGGTTTCCTTAGCTCAAGGTTGTATATATGTTCTGAAATGGAAATAAAATCTCTTTAAATGATTGGATTCAGTGGAGCTGGGTTTACTGTAAAGGGAATTTTAATAGCTATTTTTCAATGAACATAGACCATCTCTTTTTGATTAGGTTTAACTATTAATGTAATTTGACAAGGAGGTAAGAAGCTCATGCCTCATCTTCATCTGCTGTCTAAAGTAACTTAAAACAAAAGCAAAGACAAGAAGCAGTAAGGTGTTGCTGCTGGAAAATTCTGTCTGAAAATGCTGTTACTTTTGAAATTATTTATAGAGAATTCACTGAAGTGAACTATTTCAATAATATTTTTATGTTAGCGAAGGTTATCAATGATAAGATGAGCCAATTATAATAGTCTATTATAATTTAAAATTAATCACTGGTTACATGTCCAGGAGAGCAGCATATCTGCAGTGCTTAAGTGTATAGTCTCTGAAGGCAGGTGGGAGGTTTGAACTCAGCCTCTAGGGTCCGTGCGTCTGTGACCTTGGGTGGCACAGAAGGCTTATCCTTTGTCTAAGCCCTGACTTCCTCAATAGTAAAATAGGGATAATAATTCTACTTACCTCAAAGTTAATACTCTATAGGCCGGACATGGTGGCTCACGCCTGTAATCCCAGCACTTTGGGAGGCCGAGGTGAGCAGATCACCTGAGGTCAGAAGTTCAAGACCAGCCTGGCTGACATGGTGAAACCCCATCTCTACTAAAAATACAAAAATTATCCAGGCATGGTGGCACGTGCTTGTAATCCCAGCTACTTGGGAGGCTGAGGCAGGAGAATTGCTTGAACCCAGGAGGCGGAGCTTGAAGTGAGCCGAGATGGTGCCACTGCACTCCAGCCTGGGTGACAGAGTGATAGTTAGTCTCAAAAAAATTTTAAAAAAAAGTTAATACTGTATAAATTTTAGCTCTTATTATTTATTTATTATTAAGAAAATACTCAACATTTTGAAGGAAATGATTATATCTTTCAACGTTCTTGTGACTTTTCTGGATATCTGCTGATTTGATGCATTTTTTTTTTTTTTTTTTTTTGAGACGGAGTCTTGCTCTGTCCCCCAGGCTAGAGTGCAGTGGCAAAAATCAAAATATGTAACAGGTTTTTACCTTATTAATCTAGCATACCATTTAAATATACGACCAGTGTCTCTTCTCTTGGCTAATAAGTGAACAATAATGATAATTCAACAATTACATGATTTATTATCTGACTTGAGGTTTAACTTTAAATGCCAATATCATTTTTAAGGTATTTTAAAATAGACTTTATTTTTAAAGCAGTTTTGTGTTCATAGCAAAATTGAGCAGAAAATAGAGTTCCAATATATCCCCACCTCCAGACATGCATAGCCTCCCCACTGAAAGCATTTTCATTGAAAGTTTAATGATTGAGGGTTGCGTGCTTTTACATAATCTACTGTCTATGTATTTTTTAAAAATTGTAGGCCAGGCGTGGTGGCTCACGCCTACAATCCCAGCACTTGGGAGGCTGAGGCGGGTGGATCACCTAAGGTCAGGAGTTCAAGACCAGCCTGGCCACACACAGTGAAACCCTGTCTCTACTAAAAACACAATAATTAGCCGGGCATGGTGGCGCTGCCTGTAATCCCAGCTACTCGGGGAGCTGAGGCAGGGGAATCGCTTGAACCTTGGAGGCAGAGGTTGCAGTGAGCCAAGAACGCACCAGCCTGGGTGACAGGGCAAGACTCCATCTCAAAAATAAATAAATAAATAAATAAATAAATAATAAAATAAATTAAATTATGTTAATAGATGTCACTATATATGTTCTGGTTAAAAACCTGAGAAAGTATTTTATTACATTTGAGGAATAGATTTGAGAGTATTTGTACTTCAGGCAATAAGAAATATTGATCAAATCTAAAAAAAGGATCATTAAAAAAAGCATTTGATACTTTGTTTATCCATATATTTACAAACATAAATGGAGTTTTTTGGATCAGATGACATAGTATCTATTTCCTTAATCTGTGAGTTAGAATATAAAATGTGATTGATTACAAAATAACTTGTTTTTCATGAAAAAAATTAGCAACTCTTGTAAAATGCACCTGAATAAGGAGAAAGTGTGCTACAAATGAGAAAAGAAAAACGCTGACTGGCTATACAAATACATTACATATTAGCACACAAAAACGGTCTCACTTAACTAGGGAACTCCTTCCATTCCATCAGGCATTCCTCCCAGGGCACGTTCTTGCCTTTTAAATCATCAATCATTGCTGCAACTTTAGTGAGACCAAAAGGGTTAATTAACACTGAAACCCAGCCATTCCCTCTCACTTCTGCAAATGCAGCTCGGCTTTCCCTTCTCTGGTCTATGACAAATGCCACCCACTCTTTCCTCTAGGATCTTCTCTGATTTGTATGACCAGTCCCTAACCCGCCTCCTGAACTTCCATGCAACAATTTCAGGCTCTCAGCAGTGTAAAGTCTTAGCATATATGTTCTGTGAGCTTCGGGGCTTAACCCCTCATGAAACTTGACCTGAATCCGTCAGTGGATAGAAAATGGATTTCATATTTAGAATCAGCATAACTATTTGTTACAGTTTTCCAGAGTGGTTTTTTTTTTTTTTTTTTTGAGACCGAGTCTTGCTCTGTCTAGCCCAGGCTGGAGTGCAGTGGTGTCATCTCGGCTCACTGCAACCTCCGCCTCCAGGGTTCAAGCAATTCTTTGCCTCAGCCTCCTGAGTATCTGGGATTACAGGTGCCCGCCACCATGCCTGGCTAATTTTTTTGTATTTTTAGTACAGATGGAGTGTCACCATGTTGGCCAGGCTGGTCTCGAACTCCGGACCTCAGGTGATCCACCCACTTTGGCCTCCCAAAGTGCTGGGATTACAGGCATGAGCCACTGCGCCTGGCCTCAATGTTCTTGATATTATATATACTTGTATTTTCTTTGTATTTGAAATATCATTAGAATGGTAATCAGACAACTTAGATGTTACAATATCTATACTAATCACATCACATTACTTTATTGTTACTAGTTTCTGTGAATGTGTCTTATCTTTTAAATTAAATCCAAAGCTCTTTGAGCCAGAAACTTTGTCTTGTATGAGGTTTGCTATGTAAGTATTTGGAGGGAAAATTGAGTGACTCGTTCTTTCGTAAAACTGTTATATCGGAACACCACAGCTTCATGAAAACACATTAACTAGAAGTTATTACACTGGAGTTCGATCTCCAGATAGTGAGGGTTGATTAAGTTCCATTAGCTCTGTGGCTTTAAGCAAGTTCCCTACTTCTCAAGACCTTATTTAATTCACTTTACAATAGGGTGACTGGGTCAGGTGATGTCTCCAGTATTCTCCCTTCTAAAGTTATATCACTTTTCAAAAAGACAGTCTACTCTAAGAAAGAAAATATGACTTGAAGTCTGAATTTGCCGAAATACAAAAGAAAGGCTGAAGTTAAAGCAAGTCTTATTCATAAAGAGCACTGGTAAATCTATTCCTTTTTGATGCTTGAATGTTTTCTATGCTTGAATGTTCTGGGTACATATTAGGTTATAAAATGGCTCATCTTTAGGACATTTCAGTGCCTGAGGATATTGTCTTGGTAATCCACGTATTGAAATTTGACTCTTGATAGCACATGCCAAGCACATAGTTCCATAATATGATTTTTTAAAATTACAGATAATTAACGTCAGATGAACACAACAGAAGACACTTAGAAATAAATCACATTTTGACCACTTTTAACAAATACTCTTAGATCAGTGTCAGATATGAGTCCTTAAAGTTTGGCCACAAAGATACTAAACACTTTATCAAATCTCTATCTTCATAATGTGTGCTCTTCTGAAGAACTATTGTCTCTAACAGTGCTCTCAAACAGCTACCAGAAATGTTATTAAAATGAAAACTATGGTCACTGTAGTCAGAATACAAAACAAACACAAATAGTCACAGTTCATTTGCATCCATTTGCACAGTGCATTTGTTTTATTTTACAAATAACTGATAGATTAGTGGAAATAATATTCAATCTCTTGCAATTTAAAGAAAAGAGAAGTGTGACTTTAATCTCAGAAGAAAGTATTTTCCAGAGAATGTGAATATCTAGCATGTTGTGCTATCAAAAGCTCTGTCCCTTTATCTTATGTCCTTGCTTGACATTTAGTTGGGGTTTATTCAAGGATTATTTGATTGGAAAAATGCCTGCATATTTGGATATTTAAATACATTTGATTTATGTCTCAAGTGACATTTGTGGAAAACACTTTCTGTTTTAGAAACAGTCGGGGTCAGGGAGGTCTCCCCGAGGGGAGGCAGGGACTCCGAGGAAGGACTGGCCACACGGAGCATGTGTATCTCGGAGAACATTGCTGACCTCTGTAGGAAGAAAGATGTGCACAGGTGGGTCTGGTCTAGGCCATGCAGATCCCAGTAACAGCAAGGAGCCCAATGTAACAGGGGTAGAGAAGCAAAGGAGACATTTGGAGAGGTTGCCGTATTTTAAAGGTTTTGTGGCCATGTTTAGATTTGGTTGTAAGGGTCATAGGACACCGCTGGTCTTCTGTTTCAAAGACACCTCTTGCTGCTATAGTGGGAGGAAGGAGAAATATTAGCATCAGGTGCAGGTGAACCATGTTTGTGTCTGAGAGGTAGATGCCAAGCAAGATGAGATGTGCAAGCTCCGTCTACATAACTGAAGGACAAAGGGAGTGGGGGCAGAGGCAGGCAGGGGAAGCCTTCAGACAGTTGTGCCAGTGGGACACCTTGAAAGGAGAGGTGAGCTCAGACAGCCTGAGACCCAGCATAGTGCTGAGGAGATGCTGGCAAGGCCAATGGGGGCCGCCAGGGAAAAGCTGCTCTGTAGAAGAATCCTGTTCCAGGCATGAATAGCCTTGACCTAGTCCTCTCTCCTAGGACTGAGAAGAGCCTGGGAGAGGGCGGCCTGGTAGTCAGGAAAGAGTGGCAGCTGGGGACTGTCACCTGCCTGCTCCTTGCAGCAGGTTCTTGTGAAGGGAGAGCCAATCAGGGCACCTCCATGGGCACCAGAACGTGAGCACTTTGGACTAGGGTGGAGGTAGCGGAGGTGGTGAGGTTGCGGAGGTGGTGAGGTTTTGCCGGGGTTCTAATATACTTAAAGGGGAGAACTAACGATATTTACTAAAAAATAAAATGTGAAATGTCAGAATTTTTGGAGTTGAGATTTTGGGTAAATGGTTATGACAATTCCTGATGGAAATTGGAAAATATTTGGAAGGAATGGATGTCAAGGTCAGGTAAAGGCAGATAAGAAACTGTTTCAGGCATAGTAAGTCTGATGTAACTACTCACCATCCACTTGGATATGTGACAATGGTAGTGGCCTGTGGTATTCCTTTAGCTGCCATTGATGGATAGATGGCTTGTAGAGCATGAAGACCATCGAGGAGCTGAGTACAGCTGAGGAAGAGAATGGGGTACATTCACGACACCCCAGTGTTCTGCAGCATCTAGAAATTGGGATAAGAAAATGGATCTAGCAAGACAGTAGAAGTAGCCAGGTAGAAGAATAAGTAGTTTATATAAAAAGAGAGGGTCTGACTCAGAAAATAAGTCATGTAGATGAAAAGGAGGGGATAGATTTGAGAAATATCTACTTAGGATTGGATTATGAAGTAAAGAAAGGGCTTCAAGAAGGAGGCAATGGTCACTTGCTTCAAATCCTGACAAGAGGTTGAAAGGATGATACCTCCAATGGATCACTGGATTTAGCAGTGTGGAGGTCAGTGGTAACACTGACAGAAGTGGTTTCAGTGGAACGCTGATGAAAGCGTTATTGGAGGGAATGTAAGACAGAACAAGAGAGCAAGTAAAGGCAGTGAGCATAGAAACTACTCAGAGGAAATCGGCTGTAACAAGAAACAAGATGGAGAATTGCTATTGTCCTCTCAAGAGAGAGGCTTTGGTTTTGAGAGGGTGACATCACAGCAGGCTTAAATGTTTATGGGAAGGCTCTCTTAGAGAAGGCAAAAACATATGATCCAGGAGGAAAAGGGGAGAAGCACATGGGAAAATTCTTAGAGGAATCAATAAGAGGGAATGGGATCTACTTCATGTGAAATCAGTTTTGCTTTAGAGACAACCTAAGTAGGTCGCCTGTTTTACCAGGAGGAGAGGCAAAGTGCACAGGTCCAACGCGGCTGAAGTGGGTTACTCGCTAGTGGAAATTTGTGGACATTCTCTTCTGATTGCTTTCAAACTTCTCAGTGAAATAAGGATCAAGGTCACAATTAGGCAAAGAGGTGTGGGGTGGGCATGGGGGAGAGTTGAGGAGGGGTGGGGTGAAAGTCACTTTGGTGGGAGGGGGAGTAAATGAACTTCATGACTGTTGTGTCACTGTTGGGCAGTCCTGAGTGCCTGAGTTCATTCCTGTATGTTTAATGTGAGGCCAGCCAGCAGGTTTAATGTTTTTCTGTATTCATTTCCAAGTCCTTGGGGGTGAGCACAGACAGGCACAGGCCATATGTAATCATTGTGGTGGTTTTACTAGGCAGATGTGACACAGGAAGAAGGGCAAGGTAATCGAGAGTAAATAGAAGGGGGTGGTGACAATGACTGATGTAAGATTGACACTGGGAAATGAAGGAGCTGAGAGCTGGAGGGGTGCAATTAATAGACTGTGGGCTTTGTGGGTTCAAAATATTTAGAATGGGGGCCAAGACGGTGAAGGAGACAGCAAGAAAAGATTATGGAGGAGACAGAGTGAGTCTGGATATGCAAAAAAGCCTAGCGTGTGATCATGAGAGATGAACTGGAAGAGGCTAGATAAGCAGAATAGAGGACAAAGAACCAAGAGTTCTGGGTATCGGTAAAACCTGCTGTGGTCTGGATGCTTGTGTCCCTCCAGATTCCTACATTGAAACCCTCATCTCCAAGGTGATGGCATTAGGAGGCGGGGCCTGTTGGGATGCGATGGGGTCATGAGGGCAGAACTCTCGTGAGTGAAGTTCTTGCCTTAAACAAGAGAGCCCAGAGCCTTCTTGCCTCTCCACCGTGAGGGTGCAGTGTGCAGTGAACTAGGCAGCGGGCTGTCACCAGACACCACACCTGCGGGCACCTGAATCTCAAACTCTCCAGCCTCCAGAACTGTGAGGAAGATATTTCTGTTGTTCATAAACCATCCAATCTATGGTATTTTGTTACAGCAGCCAAAATGGACTAAGACAGATCGTTTACACGGGTAGAAAAATCACCAGGAATAGTGATGGCAAGAAAAACAGCAAGCCAGACACAAGAACCACCCATGATGAAGGGGATGGTAAATGACTACTAGGGAGAGTGACAGAAGGCCCAGTCCCCTGACATGAGCCTTCATGGAACTGGAGCTTTTAGCAGGAACCAGGGCAAATGGGCTTGAGGCAGCCCAGTAGTGTGCAGGGTGTGAAAGGGAAAAACAGCCCTCAGTTGACAGTGCAGTACTTTCCTAGGGCTTCTGTAGCAAAACACCATGCACTTGATGGCTTCAATCAACAAACATTTATTCTCTCACAATTATGAATGCCAGATGTCTGCAGTCAGTATCACTGGGCCAAAATCAGGGTGTCAGCACTGTCACCCTCCCTTGGTGGCTCCATAGGGAAACTGGTTTCTTGTCTCTCAGCTTCTGGTGACTGCCAGCATTCTTTGGCTTGTGGCCACATCACTCCAATCTTTAGGGTCAACATTTTTTTATCTCCCTCTGCACTGTCTTCATATCTCTTTCTCCTCTGTGTGTCCTAAAATCTCCCTCCTTGTCTCGTAACAGAATATGTGTGATGTGTGATTGCATTCGGGGTCCGTCTGAACAATCCAGGACAATGTCCCCATTTTGAGAACTTAATCACATCTGCAAAGGCTTTGTTTTCTTGCCATATGCTGTGGTCACCTGCAAAGACATATGGGCCCCTGAGGTTTGATTTGAATGTTGAGGCTGATGATGCCGCACACAAGCTAAGGGGGTATGAAGGGTTCATTACTCACATACTTCAGGCTTCTGGGGAGAGGAGGCGGGCCTCACAAGCAGATCCAATGTGACCTAAGAAAGCAGAGGAAGAAGACTGGCCCTAGATGTTATAGTGGTTAGGGGTGGGGCTGGGGTGGGGTCAAAGTTCCCATGTGTGAGAGGGGCTTGTATGGTTTGACTCTCCCACCAGTGCCAAGGGAGGGGGCTCCCCACTTTTCCTGTTGGCTTATCCAGATATGGGCATAAAGGGATACCAAGGGGTGAGGCCTAGAAGCTGTCAGGAGTCAAACATCAAGAAATGGGGCCAGTCTGGGCCTGGTGGCTCATGCCTGTAATCCTAGCTGGGAAGCTAATTCCAGAACTTTGGGAGGCCCAGCACTTGAGGCCAGGAGTCCGAGACCAGCCTGGCCAACATGGTGAAACCCTGTCTCTACCAAAATACAAAAGTTAGCCAGGGGTGGTGGCACACGCCTGTAGTCCCAGTTACTTGGGAGGCTGAGGCAGGAGAATCACTTGGGCCCAGGAGGCAGAGGTTGCAGTGAGCCGAGCTCACACCACTGCACTCCAGCCTGGGTGACAGAGTGAGACCCTGCCTCAAAAAAAAAAAAAAAAAAAAAAAAAGGAGGGAGGCCAGACTACTCATTACACCATATAAGGCAACTTCCCCGGGTTCTAGGGTTCTAGGGATTAGGAACTGGCTATCCTGGGGTGGGTGGTAGAGTCCAGCCTACCACAGGGAGTTATGAAACATAAGCATGGTCCTCAAGGGGGAACTGAGATTAGGGTTCAATCAGAAATAGGAGGGGCATATGAAAGAAGTCAGTGCTATAGATTTTTATGTAGTTATCAATGAGCTGAAACCCAGTTCCCCATTTTATCTGTTTTGTTCATTGCTGTGTTCTCAGCTTCTACAACAGTATTTGGAACATAGTTGGCATTTGATAAATATTTTCTAAATAAATAAGTGAATAAAAATGGATGGCATTTCTAATGTAAAGAAGTTATTGGAAAATCACGATGGAAAGTTGGATTTGAAATTTAGGCATCTTCACAAAGTTCATATGCATTATTACTTTAAAATTCTGTAGTGTGGAAGGGAGATGGCAGGGGAGCATATCACTTTGTGACACAAATGAATGAACAATGCTGATTTCATGGAAAACCCCATCTAAAATTCTGAAACAGAACACCCTGCCTCCCACCTGACATAGCTGCTTCTGTTAGCGTTTTCCAGCCCTGTGTCTCCACACAGAACAACCCCAACCGCCTGCTCTGTTGTGGGTCAATACACTGCCTTTCCAACCACTCTGAATACGCCATAGATGTGTCCTACCAACAAACATCTTCCTGGTGGTGCCCCTTCAAATTTAGGATCTACAATATGGAAAGAAAATTTTATTTAAGAAACTGTTCATAAGACACTAACTGAAAGATGTGCACGCGCGTGCACACACACACACACACACACACACGACGTACAGTGTCACAGAGGCTCTAGCTACGGATAGTGGACTTCCGAAGGATGCAGAAGGAGAAAGAGAGCGATAATTAATCATTACATTAGAGCAAAACCCAAGATGGTTCCTGCGCATTGATTTTCTACAGTGAATAACTTTTTTTTTCTTTTGTTTTTGAGACGGAATCTCGCTATGTGTCCCAGGCTGGAGTGCAGTGGCGTGATCATGGCTCACTGCAACCTCTGCCTGCCAGGTTCAAGCAATTCTCCTGCCTCAGCCTCCCTAGAAGCTGGGATTCCAGGCATCTGCCACCACACCCGGCTAATTTTTGTATTTCTAGTAGAGATGGGGTTTCACCATGTTGGCCAGGCTGGTCTTGAACTCCTGACCTCAGTTAATCCTTCGGCCTCCCAAAGTGCTGGGATTACAGGTGTGAGCCACCGTGCCCAGCCCCTCTACTGCATAAATTAATTACCACAAAATAATGCGCTAGCTCTTCATATTTCCTCCCACAGGGCACTCATTAACCAAAGGACTCATTTCCAAGGTCTTTCACCCTATTTCTTTTCTTTTAAAAAAATATTCAGGGAATGAGAGCTTAATATAAATTATCGTTAGCCAATATTCTTAGCCAGTCCTATACCTTTAAGATGGCCCATCTTGATGTCTTGTTCAATGGGTGCCAAGCCAGCAAGTGAGCACGCACATCATCTCGGATTTCGTCCCCAAACACATGGAGAAAGAAACAAGGTCTCCCACCGTGAAGGATGGTGGCATCGTTAGTGGGAGGGTGTCCACTAGATCCATCTTGTTCTACTGCCCTGTATTTTCTGATATCACAGCTTGACCTCTCTAAATCTGAGGGAAGGAGAAGGACTGAAGTCAGAGAGGCGTGTACGGAACTTTGACTTTTATTGTTTGACATGCAAGAGTCTGATACTTTTGTTTCTGGTCTCCTGTCAGGGTGCCACTGACAGGGCCTTACACTCTGCTGAGTGTAGCCTGTAGCCCTTCGGTGAGCACCTTGGCCTGCACAGAAGGCCCCTGCACTCAGCAGTCTTCAGGGAGAAGTTCACTCTTGGGCTTTCTCGGAGCCTGAGAATCCTCTTCAAGGCCTCAGTCTTCCATCTCTAGTCCTGCTCTGCCCTCTCTCTGAGGTCACTAAGATTCTGGATCTTCTAGGTTTTCACAATTGACTTTTCCTTCTCATTTTGCCCTGCTCTGTGCTTTGTATTTGTGCAGCATGGAGTGGTCTGAGCCCTGTGCAGAGTCTTGACTCCAAGCCCTCTTGTTTACCTCGCATTGTGAACGCACACTGTGATTCTGGGCGGCATTTCTCTGGAACTGTGCATTCCAGGATTCCGGTCATGAGATAAATAATGCTCACATGCTTCCTCGGAGGAGTAGGACTGACCCCGCTGCATGCATCTGAAGAGGTAATGGTCCCTACAGTGTGATCCTTTTTGGGCAAGGCTTGTTAATATCTGCTCTTTCATTATTGTGTAGTAGGGCAAAGTCACTGCAAATGGCGATTTCCCGGTTTCTAATGTCCTATTTTTCCTGGCCCCCTAAGGTACTTTGACCACTGGTTATGGACAAGGCTGTTGGCTATTCTATTTTCAAACAGCAGTCGTCTGTTAGGAATAACTATCAATTTAATGGCGCCAATGGCCATCCAAACAAAGAAAATTACACAGTAAGTCTGTCTTTCTTTCTCAAAGGGAATCATTTGCATCTCACTGTGGTACCGAGCGTCGCCATTTCCCTCAACATGCTGGTAACCATCAGTCACACAACAGGGTGAACCAAGAATGTAGAGGGCTTTTTGTGTTCAATATCTTTGCTTTGGCCAAGGAAACACTTTCCATAATATCACGTTTACTTTTTTAACTTTTATAGTACAGAGTGAACCATGTAGAAAATAGTAGCTGTCTCGAAAGAGATGGGAAGACTAAGTCTAGTGATGAATGAGGCACACATAGAAAGGGACAGGTGTACCAGGACACGGGTAGGGATGGTCCCTGCTCCATAGAAAGGGACAGGTG
>NW_026652278.1:176605117-176693180 GCF_009828535.3 Hylobates moloch
GAAGGGGACAGGTGCACCAGGACACGGGTGGGGATGGTCCCTGCTCCTCACGTCTGTGCGAGGCTTTCATTTGCGGGCTTCACGGTGCTTTAGAATAATGTGTTCACGGAATAAAGAGAAAGGTAGCATGAGAGGAAAACGTTTTCATACAAAGCGAGGAAATTAAATATCACTTGATTCGACTGGGTATTTTAAGGGGAAAATTACATGATTAAATCGCACCCATGGAAGTTTGGTTTAGCATTCTATTATCTAAGAGGGATGAACATTTCCAAGGCCCTAAACTGTGTATTAGAAAGAAATCCTAATTGCATCAAAATAAATGAAATGTTATATTTTTGTTATTAGTTTTTGAGTGCCTTTCGACCCAGAAGAAAACTAAACTTGATTAAAAAAAAAAAAACAGCTTTATAACAAGATGTTAGAGGTGATAAATTTAAAGTTTGAATAGGAAGAGTGGAAAAGTTTAACTGAATTATCTTAATAACTGGGTGTAAATGTCATACAATTTCCTAAAATTAAAGTACTTGCATAGTGATTTGAATTTTCCTGGTTCTTACTATAGTTTGTGCTCGGATTGTTTACACATGTATCTATGTCTGTCTGTGTCTGTATCTATGGCTACATCTCTATCTATAGCTCTCTGTCTACCTATCTATCATCTATCAATCATCTATCTAATATGTAATCTGTCATATATCAATCATCTATCATCTGTCGATCATGTCTCTATTATCTATCATTTTTCTGTCATCTACCTATCAATTATGTCTCTATCATCTATCAACCTATCATCTATTGTCTATCAATCATCTTTTCTTACCTATAATCTATCATCTATTTATCATCAATGTCATGTCTCTATCATCTGTCCTGTATTTATCTATCTTATCTATCCTCTGTCTTTCTCTTTATCATCTATCCCTCGATCTATCACCTATTATGTATCTATCACCTATCTACCTGTATATCATCTATCATCTATCTATGTATCTCTCATCTGTCTATCTCATCTGTTATCTACCTATCATCTATCTATCTATCTATCTATCTATCTATCTGCTTTAAGACGATCAATTGATGCTTTTAAATTACCGAAGACAAGAAAATGGTCTCCCTTACAAGTCTTTTAGCTTCTTTCCTTTCCACTTTAAAATGGAGATGTTGATCCTTCATTTCAAGAATAATTCTTCCATCTATGGCTTCCAATCTTTGTCCTTCCACCACTTCAGAAGCTTTGTGTAATTATCTCCTCCTCCTCTTGCACCTCAGCTTTTCTCCCTCCTCCTTCTGGCTTCTTTTTCTTACTCTTTAAGCTTGTTCAGGCCTTCACATCCTAAAGCTGTTACACTCATCCCTCTTTTCTACCTTACCACAAATTTCATGAAGCAGTCTGCACCGTCTCCTCCCTTTTACCATCCAGTCCCCAAGGGTCTGTGTGTGGTCCGGCTTGCACATACCTCTTCTCCTGAAGCCAACAGCACGTGCCCTCTGCTCCTCTTCCTGCAACTTCTCTGCTGGTTACAGGCAGCCTAGATCCATCTTCAGAGCTCCATCTCCAAAGCCAGACTGCCTGGGCTCTGATCCTGGCCCCAACATTTATTTTCTAGGTAAACTTGGGCAGTTTATTTAATCTTCCTTTTTGCTTCTGTTTCATCAACTGTAAATGGGAATTCTAATTTTATATACATCCTACAGGAATTGCATTTTTGAAATGTATTCATAGGCGTAAAGAGCGTGGTGGTCCGGGACTAGAAACCATTATAGGAAATAGATGTTCCTTTCCACCTATTTAGTTATTCATTTAATAACAGGCTACAGGTATCACCTATTTTTTTTTTTTTTTTTGAAACTGAGTCTCACTCTCTCGCCCAGGCTGGAGTGCAGTGGTGCAATCTCGGCTCACTGCAACCTCCCCCTCCTGGGTTCAAGCAATTCTCTGCCTCAGCCTCCCGAGTAGCTGGGATTACAAGCGCCCATCACCACACCCAGCTAATTTTTTTGTATTTTTAGTGGAGATGGGGTTTCTCCATCTTGGCCAAGCTGGTCTTGAACTCCTGACGCTGTGATCCACCCGCCTCGGCTTCCCACAGTGCTGGGATTACAGGCATGAGCCACTGTGCCCGGCCCTCTCATCCATTCTTGATTGCAGGCCCTCTTTTGGCTTCCATGAAAGCATACTGCTATGTTTTATTTCTGCCTGTCTTGTTACCCACCGTAATCAATCCTAGGCTCCTTTCTCCTATGCTCCTGCCTCTATATGGTGTTGCTGAGGTCCACCTTCCTCTGTCATCCATCACTACAGTTGTGAGAAGATCCCTGTTCTCAGGGTGACATTCACACACATGACTCTCAAATCAAAGTAGCCAGCAGGACCTCCACGCTGTGATCCAATCTAGAATTTCCAAGCTGTCTTCTGGACATTTCGCTTTGAATATTTGAACCAACAGTACTGTACTTTAACTCTTCCCTTCCTTTCTTCTCAAGGCTTCTAGCTTCTGTGTTACCATTTGTGACTTTTCCATTAAGAAAAAAATCTGTTAAGAGTTATTTCACCTAAAACACAGCACATTATTACTTTTTAATTTGTAATAATTGTGTCTGTAGTCTTAAAAGTACAATGCTAACTCAGAATCATACAGGTATCTTTTTCTTTCTTTCTTTCTTTTTTTTTTGGGGTGGGGGGGGCGGATGGAATCATGCTCTGTTGCTCAGGCTGGAGTGCAGTGGCACGATCTCGGCTCACTGCAACCTTCTACTCCCTGGATCAAGCACTTCTCCTGCCTCACCTTCCCAAGTAGCTAGGATTACAGGCACACACGCCACCACACCCAGCTAATTTCTGTATTTTTAGTAGACACGAGATTTCACCATGTTGGCCAGGATGGTGTCGATCTCCTGACCTAGTGATTCGCCCGCCTCGGCCTCCCCAAAGTGCTGGGATTACAGGCGTGAGCCACCGCGCCCAGTGGGATCTTGTTAAAGACACAGCCCCGCTTAAGATCAGGGAATCAGAGCCTTTGGGGGCTTGGGAACTCGTGCTGTGCCCATTACTTCACGTGGTTCTCATATACGCTAAGGTGAGAGAACCATAATCCTGGACAGCAGACAGGATACTTTTTGTTAATTAAATACCACACTTTATTTCAAGGTATTAGATTAGGTATTATTGACAGCTGTTTGCAAAACCCAGGAAGGCATTTTATCAATAGCTACTATTCATTTTCAGTTTGCTTCATTCCAACTTGCTGTGTATTTTAGTTGCTCTTTTGGTTTAAAGCAAAAGAACCAGCTCTGACTAGATTTAAACAAAAGGCGAATCTAAGCGAACCTATTGAGAGAACCCTAGGTTATCTCACGGAGATGCGGTAAAGTAGAGAATAGGGAGGGACTGGATCAACTCCAGGTACCTGGGCAGTGAAACCTCGTGGATCTTCTCGCCACTGAATTTTCTTCAGCTGTACTTTAGCTCCTGTCTCTTGCAACCTGTACTTCCACCCCTGCTCCCAAATTTAATTTAATTTTTAAAAATTACTTTTAAATGACATGTAATAATTGTACATATTTCGGAATACAAAGTGATATTTCCATACATGGATATAATGTATAATTACCGTATTGTGGTAATTCGCGTATCTATCATGTATAACACAAAGAATTTATCATTTCTTTGTGTTGGGAATATTCAAAATCCTCTTTTCTAGCTACTTGAAAATACACAATAAAGTATTGTTAACTATCATCACCCTTACAGGGCTATAGAAACTAGAGCTGACTCATATCTAGTTGTAATTTTGTATCTCTCCTTATCCTTCTCTCCTCCTATAGTCTCCAACTGATAGTAACCATAATTCTACTTTCTGCTTCTAGAGCTCAATGTTTTAGCTCCCATATATGGGTGAGAACATGTGGTATTTATCTTTTTGTGCCTGACTTATTTCATTTAACATATTGTCCTCCAGGCTCATCCTTGTTGCTGTGAGTGACAAGACTTCATTCTTTTTTATGACTGAATAGTATATCATTGTGTGTAGTTATCACACTTTATCCATTCATCTGATGATAGACTCTTAGGCTGACTCCATATCTTGGCTATTGTGGATAGTGCTTCAGTAGACATGGGAGTGCAGATACCTCTTTGAGATACTGATTTTCTTTCTTTTGGATGAATAGCCAGTAGAGGGATTCCTAGATCATATGGTAGTTCTATTCGTAGTTTTTTGAGGAAACTCCATACGGTTTTTCATAATGGCCATACAAATTTACAATCCCACCAACAGTATGTAGGAGCTCCCTTTTCTCTGCATCCTCACCAGCATCTGTAATTTTTGTCTTGTTGATAGTAGCCATTTTAACTGGGATAAGAGAATATCTCATTGTGGTTTTGATTTGCATTTCCATAACGATTAGTGACGTCATTTTTAAAAATGTTCTTTTTGCCCATTTGTATGTCCTTTTTTGAGAAATGTCTTTCAGATTCTTTGACCACTGTAAAATCAGATTTTGTTTTTGCTTTTTTATTTTTTTGCTGTTGTTTGAATTCCTTGTATATTCTGCGCATTAATCTCTTGTTGGATGAATAGTTTGCAAATATTTTCTCCCATCCTACAGTGGTCTTTCTATTCTGTTGATTACTTCCTTTGCTGTGCATAAGGTTTTTAGTTTGATATAGTCTCATTTGTCTATTTTTACTTTTGTTGCTTGTACTTGTAAAGTCTTACCTATAAAATCTTCACTCAGTCTCAAGTTCTAAAGTGTTTCCCCCGTGTTGTCTTCTAGGAATTGTATAGTTTGGGGGCTTAAACTTAAGTCTTTAATCCATTTGAATTTATTTTTATGTATGGTGAGAAAGAGAGAGAGGTCTAGATTTATTCTTCTGCATATGCATATCCACTTCTCAATGTTTTTGGTGACCTTGTCAAAAAGTCAGGTGACTGTAAATAAGAGAATTTATTTCTGGGTTTTCTAGTCTGTTCCATTGGTTTATGTGTCTGCTTTTATACCAGTGTCATGCTGTTTTGATTACTAGAGCTTTGTAGTATATTTTGAGAACAGGAATTATAATACTTCCAGCTTTGTTCTTTTTGCTTAGAATTGCATTAGCTATTCGGGGTATTTTGTGGCTCCATACAAGATTTAGAATATTTTTTCTATTTCTGTGAGGAATATCATTGGTATTTTGATAGTGAAACTAGTCCAGTAGTCCCATAGATAGTTTTTTTGGATAAACATAGAATTTGATCCTTCTGTTCTTAAAGCTTGAAGCTTGCATTTGTTTTATCTGTGTTCCTTCCTCAGGAATGACATTCAGGGCTCTCAAAAAAAGTATTAGAGAACTGAAACTCACCTGATCACTACGTCCAGAGAATGAGATGCCAAATCCCTCATTCATCATGATTACTTTCTTGCCCCTCCCTAGTTCCTCACTTTTCTTAGACATTGTCACATTTCTTCCCTGCTCTATAAACCACTAGTTATAGCCAGTCAGGGAAATGGATTTGAGACTAATCTCTCATCTCCTTTGCTGCAGCACTCAGTTAAAGCCTTCTTCCTTGGCAATACTCATTGTCTCAGTGATTGGCTTTCCGTGTGGCAAGCAGCAGAACCTAGACTGAACCCCTGTGCTTTGGTAACAGTAGGAATTGCACTAAATCTATAGCTTGCTTTGATTAAGATGGTCATTTTAACAATATTGACTGTTCCAATCTGAACATGGAATTTTTCTTTTTCTGGTGGGTGTGTCCTCTTCAATTTATCTCATCAGTGTTTTGTAGTTTTCATTGTAGAGGTCTTTTATCTCCTTGGTTAAATTTATTTCTAGGTACTTTATTTTTTTGTAGCTATTAAAAATGGGATTGCTTTTTTGATTTCTTCAGCTAGTTTGTTATTGGTATATAGACTTGCTATTAATTCTTATGTGTTGATTTTATATTCTGCAACTTTACCAAATTCATTGATCAGTTCTAAGAGTTCTGTGGTGAAGTCTTTAGGTTTTTCTCTATATAAGATTATGTTATCTGCAAAGAGGGACAATTTGATTTTCTCTTTTCCAATTTTGCTGTATTGTGTTGCTTTCTCTTGCTTAACTGCCCTGGCTAGGAATTCCAGTACAGTGTTGAATAAGAGTAGTGAAAATGGGCATTCTTGTCTGGTTCCAGTTCCTAGAGGAAAAGCTTTTCCCCATTCAGTATGCTGTCAGCTGTGGGTTTGTTACATATGTCCTTTATTATGTTGAGGTACACTCCTTCCATGCCTAATTTATTGAGAGTTTTTTGTCATGAAGGGATGTTGGGTTTTATCAGGTGCTTTTTCCACATCTATTGAGATGATCCTATGGCTTTTGCCCTTAATTCTGTTGATGTGATGTATCACATTTATTGATTTGGGTATACCAAAACATCCTTGCGTTTTTAGGACTAATCCCATTTGAACATGGGTGTATAATTTTTTTGATGTGCTGTTAGATTCAGTTTGCTGGTATTTTGCTCAGGATTTTTGCATTTAGGTGCATCAGGGATACTGACCTATAGTTTTGTCACTGTTGTTGTTGGGTCCTGGTCTGGTTTGGGTAGCAGAGTAATGCTGGCCTTCTAGAATAAGTTTAGAAATGATCCCTTCTCTCCCATTTTTTTTGAAGAGCTTGTGTCAAATTGATATTAGTTCTTCTTTAAATCTTTGGTAGAATTCAGCAGTGAAGCCACCAGGTCCTGGGCTTTTCATTGATGGGAGACTTTTTATGATGGCTTCAATCATATTGCCGATTATTGGTTTGTTGAGGTTTTCTTTTTCTTCATGGCTTCATGTTGGTAGGTTGTATGTGTCCAGGGATTTATTCATTTCTTCTAGTTTTTCCTATTTGCTGGTGGATAGTTGTTCATAATAGTCTCTAATGATTGTTTGTATTTCTGTGGTCCCAGTTGTTAGTCTTCTTTTTTGTTTCTGATTTTATTTATTTGTGTCTTCTCTCTTTTCTCTTAGTTTAGCTAACAGTTTATCAATTTTTGTTTGTCTTTTCAAAAAGCCAACTTTTCATTTCATCAATCTTTTGTATTTTTTTTTAGTCTCTACTATGTTTAGTTCTGCTCTGATCTTATTTATTTATTTTCTAGTTTTAAATTTTGGGTTTAGTTTGTTCTTCCTTTACTGGTTCATTGATGTGCATTGTTAGATTGTTTATTTGAACTCTTTCTACGTTTTTAATGCAGGCATTTATTTCTATAAATTTATTCCTGGGGCTCAACTTACCTCTTTCTCTTTGGTGAGGAGTGTCTCTTGGAATGAGCCAATCCCAGCCAGGCTCTTCACTTTCCTCTTTATGCTGCCATCTCCAGTCTCCACACATCAGAAGGTCTTTCTCACTTTCTTGCTGAATTCCAGTGTTTTCTCCTATACACTCTATTTGATGTGTTGTTTTCTAATTGTTTTGGTCCTTTGTGGAGTAGGAGAGCACTGAACACCTCTAATCAGCCTTCTTGATGACATCTGGATGGGACAATATTGATCGATGATATATCTAGAAGCAATTTTGAATAAATAATACAGTGTTACAGGTTTTAATTAAATATGTAATCCAAAAATAAAGAAAGGAAGAAAAACCTCCCTTTTTTTTCAGAGGCAGGGAGTTTTTATTTTTGGCTTCTGTAATGGTATTTCACCAAATTTAAAGGTATTAACTTTATTAACCTGCAACATTTAAAGGAGTATATAAAAACTATCAAAATGGGTCAGAAACAAGGTTTGTGATGCTCATAATTATCTTCAACAGTGGCAATATTTAACCTTTTGAGTCAGTCTCAACTGATTGGCAATATAACATAATATATATTGATGTGTCATTCTTGATAAAAAAATCAAATTATTTTTCTATTTACAATTTTTAGAAAAGGTTTAATGTAAAAGTATTTTTCTTCTTTATATATTTCCCTGCCATGATAATGTTAAAACATATCAAGATGCTCCTCAAAGTTTAGGAGTGAACAGCGTAACATCCAATTTTAGTTGAAGCATTCCTTCACGTAGCCAACATATTTTTTCAAGACACTCGAAGAACTCTTGAGGATACTACAGGAAAAATGTTCCTCTTGCCTACTGAGCTTTTAGTCATATTTTCCCTCACACTTTTCTAAATTAAACGTTGTTATAACTGGGTTTTTTTTTTTTTTGAAATTTAATTTTCCATGGTGCAGTCCTCAAGTTATTCTTTTATTCGGAGCCACTCCTTCAGTTTCAACTTGCTGAGCAGGCAAGCAACTGCTTTTGGTTTCTATGGAAACTGGATTCCTGTGGCTGCCTGTAGGTATTCTCGTTCCACCAACCTTTTGTTGTGTTGTGGTATCCAGTGATTTAGGTGGAAAAGTACAAGGTATTCTTCCATGATGGATATGATATGGTCATAACAGGCTGGGATCTAATGGGACCCAGGGAACTGAGAGACTGGAAGGTACATCAGGAAGGCTGCAATGTGTTTTATACAAATTGTATGCTGTCCTAGTAACTTTTCCATCAGAGGCCTTATGGATGGGGAGTGAAGAATCTTCTGCTGCCTGAGATAACAAGTAGGAACCCTCCTGCTAGCTACTTAATTTCTTTAGAATGTGTTGGAGGATGTTAAATACATTGGAAATCTTGAGTGCTGAAAGTTTTCTTTTAATGCTTCTGAGGTAATTTCTTCCAGTAGAAAAAGCTTTGAAGTAAATGCATCGACATGGCCAACGTAAAATATCTGTTGGAATGCGATCAATTTCCAGTCCATAAGCGACAACATTAACTTTCAGTCAGAGCTTCAACTCCATAACCAGCTTGATACTCTACTTCTGGTAGTACATAAACTGGAAACTGTTGTCCAGTTTTCCTCTGTGTTTTAGAATGTGGTCTTGTCTCCATCCTCCGGACACTGCAGCACATGCGTAACAACAGGTCTTGCAGGCTAAATAACTTATGAATAAAATTTCCTTCCTGAGGAGCTAGGTGTTCCGACGTATCTTCAACATAGTCCTGAAGTTCATATAGCAATTGTCCTTTTGGCTTCTGAAATGCAGAAGGCCATCCAATTTCGGCCAACTAGAAGCATCTGAAGGGACAGACAATTGCTCAGAAACAGAAGGCTGTTTAGAATTTTCTAAATTCATTAAGGGCAATTTGGGTACTTTTCTGGAAATTGCCTTTAAGAGCTCATCCTGCATTTTAAAAATCTCTCCAACTGGATCAAAATTTTTATATACTCTTTTGATAGTTTTTTAAAAAAATACATGACTTGCCAGGTGCAATGGCTCACGCCTGTAATCCCAGCACTTTGGGAGGCCAAGACAGGCAGATCACCTGAGGTCAGGAGTTCAAGACCAGCCTGACCAACATAGTGAAACCCCGTCTCTACTAAAAATACAACAACAAAAAAAAGTGGCCAGGCATGGTGGCGCATGCCTGTAATCCTAGCTACTTGGGAGGCTGAAGCAGGAGAATTGCTTGAACCCGGGAGGTCGAGGTTGCAGTGAGCTGAGGTAGTGCCACTGCACTCCAGCCTGGGCGACAAGAATGAAACTCCACCTCAAAAAAAAAAAAATAAATAAAAATAAAAACACATGACTCTTCTGGACTACAAGCAGTATTAGCCTGGTTTTCTGCAGAAGCCTGTCCTGAGGAAGAATTTGGACTAGCTGGTCAAGAATTTAAGTTAGAACCCATGACAACTGTCTTTCCATCACTCCTCATCTGTATCGCTGCTGCAGAGAACTGGACCTTCAGTTTTAGCAGCTTCTGATGTCACAGTCTTTTCCTTTGGGTTGTCTAGGTTTTCCAGAACACTGGGTCTTTCAGCATCAACGTGTACCATATCTATAGTCATATCTTATTAGCAGTTTCCGTTTCCTGAGAATTTTCTAACTGTAAGGTATCAGAAGTTTTCAAGTCACTATCTTGCCTCAAAGACTTGTCAGAATTTGATACCTTTTTGCCACATGACTCGAATCCCTGGTCATCTTTATTTTTGCACTCTTTAGGGCCACCATCCATACCAGTGACCAGTTGTTTCTCCTTTTGCAACTGTTCCAGGAGAATCTGAGATAAACTTCTAGAATTAGCAGAAATGTCTTGTGCACTTGGTGCCACAGGTGTAGTTCCTGCTTTGGGGGCTGTGGGAGCATCTGTCACGTTAGTTACTGTGGAAGTACTTGCTGGACTTGGTGGCTTTGATGCTTTGGTGGTGGTTACTCCAAAAATTTCAAGTTTCGTAACATCACCATCAAAATCCAGATACAAGTTTCAAGAGTCTCAATGTTTCGGCACTCACTACTTCACAGGACATGTCCATTTCAGATATAAACTCTTCAGGGAAAACCTCTTTTCTATGCCTGGTGGGAGAGTCAAAGATCCCTGTTCTTAAAGATGTAAATATATACACAGATAATATAGTTATTGAATAACTTGGGTTCGAGGGAAGTAAAAACAGTTGTTTTCTAGCATAAAAGTAATTCCTTTCTCAAAGCTTCAAATTAATTTTGGATCACTGGGAGGATCATTTTCAAACTTAATAAATGAGTGAAAGTCCAGTTAAAATGGAAGAATAAGAACAGTTCGTTTTAAGTAGACTCTCACAGGCTTGGTCAAATCAAATGCTCTAGGACCTTCTTGTATATTTTAGGATACTTTACTCGTATTTTGAAGATGATTCCCCAGGAGTATTTCATATACTCACATGTTGTGTAAACAGACACTCTGGCAGCTTTTCTTTCAAATAATCTTTTCAAGGATATTGCCATTGTCAACAGCTTTGGAAGTTAAGGTAGCTTTTCCCTCTGGGGTAGAGGGCAGGTTTTCTTGGTGTCTAGGAAAATTAAAATAATGACTACTTTTAGGACAAAGTTTGAGCAAACTTACTTGAGGTCTGATATGGTTTGGCTGTGACCCCACCCAAATCTCATCTCAAATTGTGGTTCCCACAATTCCCATGTGTTGTGGGAGATACCTGGTGGGAGGTAATTGAACCATGGGGGTGGGTCTTTCCCATGCTATTCTCGTGATAGTGAATAGGTCTCATGAGATCTGGTGGTTTCATAAAGGGGAGTTTCCCTGCACAAGTTCTCTTCTCCTGTCTGCTGCCATGTGAGATGTGCCTTTCGCCTTCAGCCATGATTGTGAGGCCTCCCCAACCATGTGGAACTGTGAGTCCATTACACCTCTTTCTTTTGTATATTTCCCAGTCTCAGGTATGTCTTTATCAGCAGCATGAAAACAGACTAATATAAGGTCCATTATAAAAGACTGGAGTTTCCTAAGCTCCAGCTTCCATAGCTATGAAGAAAATCCACTCAGTATACAACTTTTCCCTTTTTTAATCTAGGAGTCTTGTGTCTTTTGCCAACATCCATGAAACAATGATAAGGGAACTCATTAGACAGCAAGTAGAGTAAACCTCAGGCCCTTTACAATTAACAGTGTTTCTCCACCATTTACATGAAATTGAAAAATCAAGGCACCGAGAATTTTGTTTTTTTCTCCTTATATTTCACATCCGGGCTTTTACAGTAGCTTTCTAGCTATTTCTTCTTTAGCATATAAGAGTTCAGCAAACATTTACTGGGTCCCAATCTTCTAACAGATACTTTTATAGATCCTAGAAATCCCAAGATAAATAAAACATGATTTTTGACCCAAAATGCTTCCAATGAATAGAAGAAACAATGCATAAAGACACATGACACAGAAACAGTATTATTTATTTATTTATTTATTTATTTTTTCTGAGACGGAGTCTTGCTCTGTCACCTAGGCTGGAGTGCAATGGCACGATCTTGGCTCACTGCAACTTCTGACTCCCAAGTTCAAGTGATTCTCCTGCCTCAGCCTCCCAAGTAGCTGGGATTACAGGTGCGTGCCACCATGCCTGGCCAATTTTTTTTGTATTTTTAGTAGAGACGGGGTTTTGCCATGTTGGCCAGGGTGGTCTCAAACTCCTGACCTCAGGATATCTGCCTGCCTCGGCCTCCCAAACTGCTGGGATTAGAGGCGTGAGGCACTGTGCCTGGCATAAACAGTATTTTTCATAGCGTGGGATATAAGCGATGACAGCAATGGCAACTTTTTTTTTTTTTTTGAGATGGAGTCTTGCTTGGTTGCCCAGGCTGGCGTGCAGTGGTGTGACCTTGGCTCACTGCTACCTCCACCTCCCGGGTTCGAGTGATTCTGGTTCCTCAGCCTCCTGAGTAGCTGGGATTACAGGTGCCTGCCACCACGTGCCAGCTGCTAATTTTTGTATTTTTAGTAGAGATGGTGTTTCACCATATTGCCCAGGCTGGTCTCAAACTCCTGACCTCGTGATCTGCCTGCCTTGGCCTCCCAAACTGCTGGGATTACAGGTGTGAGCCACTGCACCCAGCCAATGACAGCAACATTCCAAGGGTGCTCTGAGAGCACACTGAGGTGCACTTAGCCTGTCGTGAAAGTTCAGGAGAAGGTCCTGGAAGGTGGTTACTGAATGTCACTGAATGTGGTTTTGCAGGAGATTGAATTTGAAAAGCTACCTTACCTTCGGAGGCTGTTCACAATGCAAATATCCTTGACAAGATCATTTAAAAACATGTGAAAAGAATGTTTCTGATGGAAGGACATACACAGAAACATAAAATAGCACGATGTGAATCAAGGAACTAAACACAAACTGCTGTTACTAGTTTGTGGAGTTCCCTGTGAGGAGCAGTAGGAAGCTGAAGCTGGAGGCTGCTATGCATGCCGTGTTAAGGAACTCAGATTTTAGCCTTTATGCCAGTTGCCTCCAGACTTTTTTTTTTTTTTTTCTTAGACTGAGCCTCGCTCTGTCGCCCAGGCTGGAGTGCAGTGGTACAATCTCGGCTCACTGGAACCTCCGCCTCCCAGGTTCAAGCAATTCTCTGCCTCAGCCTCCAGAGTAGCTGGGACTACAGGCGCCCACCACCACGCCCGGCTAACTTTTGTATTTTTAGTGGAAACGGGGTTTCACCCTCTTGGCCAGGCTGGTCTTGAACTCCTGACCTCATGATCCACCCGCTATGGCCTCCCACAGTGCTGGGATTGCAGGCGTGAGGCACCTTGCCCAGCCGGGCTGACGTTTTGATTGTAGCCTTGTGAGCAGCTGGCCTTGGGCTTTTCTGATTATACACTTATTTAGTAAAACTTTCTCAAGCAGTCACCTCTAATATATCTATATGTATTTATAAATTTCTCTGCATGTTGTATGGTCTCTCCATATGTTAAATGTTAGTATTTTATTTTATTTTATTTTATTTTATTTTATTTTATTTTATTTTATTTTATTTTATTTTATTTTATTTTATTTTATTTTATTTTATTTTATTTTATTTTATAGAACAAAATAAAAATAGATAAAGTTGGCCGGGCACAGGGGCTCACGCCTGTAATCCCAGCACTTTGGGAGGCTGAGGCGGGCGGATCACGAGGTCAGGAGATTGAGACCATCTTGGCTAACACAGTGAAACCCCGTCTCCACTGAAAATACAAAAAAAAAAAAAAAAAAAATTAGCCAGGCGTGGTGGCGGGCGCCTGTGGTCCCAGCTACTCGGGAGGCTGAGGCAGGAGAATGGCGTGAACCCGGGAGGCAGAGCTTGCAGTGAGCCGAGATCACGCCACTACACTCCAGCCTGGGCGACAGAGTGAGACTCTGTATCAAAAAAAAAAAAAAAAGATAACGTTTCTCATATTTTCTTCTACACCTCAACTGATTGTCTTTCTCACCCTCCTTGAGGGCCGCATTCAGTCTGCTTGCAGGTGCTAACACACGGAATGATGATTTGGTCAGCTTTATGTTTTCAATCACTCCTCACAGTGGAAGATAGAGTTGAGGGACGCAGGATTCAAGGAGGGAAGAGTAGGAACCAAGATATTAAAATGCATCAAGCAAGAGAAAGTCAGGATCTGACTGAAAGAGCAGGCATGGAGTGAAAAGGAGGGCTAGATTTGAGAAATACCTAGGTAGGAGGATTGGTACGAGCTGCCCACTGAGGAGGGGTGGGGAGTGGCTCTGAGAGGCCGGAGTGAGCTGGAGTAAAGGGATGGGAGAAGCAAATGGTGCACATTGTGTTTTGGTGACTGGGAGAATAGTGGTTATGTTTAATGAGGCAGAAGATTCAGTGGATAAGCAGATTTTAGTGGTGGGTTCAACTAAGAAATTCACCTCATCTTTATACACATTCACTTCCTTTTAATTTTCTTTCAACACATTCATTCAAAATTTGGTTGTGTTGTTTTTCTGCTGAACGACCTGTATTATTCTCCTTTCTTTTCCAAATCTCCACATTTTGGCCCAACCTGTGTTCCATGGTGAATTCAGACAGTAAATATAAGCACCTGTTTTCCAAGTGCCTTCTTTGTTATTTATAACACAATGCTTTTTATTCCAATTTTGTAGTTGACTTCTTTTCTGTAATATATTATTGTTTAGTCATTGCAGATCCTGTTATTCTTCCAAGCAAACAACCTCCAAGTTTCACTGGCTTACAATAAATAAAATTTATTTCTTGCTTATGTAATTTAATTTTATTTCATGTACTTTTATCCCAATGTACATTTCAATTTGGGACCCAGACCAAAATAGCCATTCAAGTGCAAGTGGTTTATTTTGTAGATGATCTGAAAAGAATAGGAAATGAGATAGGGAAGAAAATAATGACAAAAAAGGCTTTATTTTCAAGGGCATTGTCACTACGGACAACTGGAGCTTAATCCCACTGTGGAAACTGAGAAGCCAGGGTCAAATGTGTACCTGAGTCATCCCACCCGTGGGTCATCCCACCCGTGGGTCATCCCACCCGTGGTTCATCCCACCCGTGGGCCAAGGGAATTGTCATATTTACACACCAATTTCCATCAGCCACTGGTTGTGGCTGTACCTATGAGTGATCACTCTCCAGCATTTCAGTCCTAGAAAAAGTAGCCAAGAAGGTTTCAGAGTCAGAGAAAGCCCTCATGCAGAAAATGGACATGCTGGCATTTACGATCAGTCAGGTACGCATTGGTGTGGTTAGAGTAAAAGGATATAGAGAGGAAGCCACTAAATCCATCCAGGAATAAACAAATAAAATGGGGAAAAAAACCCACTGTTGACATAAGTTAATACTTTTATTTTGCCACGATTGCTTTCTTGAGCCCTTTTATTCAGTCACAGCCACTTGTGTACATTAGGTAGGTAGTGTGCAAATGTTACAGTATGCATTAACTCAAATTCTATATTTGTAATAACTAAAACACGCCTTATTTTTCATCTCTATGCTATTGCCTCCCCTTTCCCCAATTTCTCTGTGTATGAAGCTCAACCGACTTGTCAAAAGCTCCCTCAAATGATGATTTTACAATAAAGTCTTTCTTAAACTTTAGTTAGAATCAATCACTCTCTACTGGCTGCTCCTGTAGAATTTTATCTGTAGTTTTGTTTTGTCATCTTATCACTTTATAATATTATTTACAATCTGTCTGTTAATGTATTGTGAACAGGGCTGGGCGCGGTGGCTCACGCCTGTAATCCCAGCACTTTGGGAGGCTGAAGTGGGTGGATCACGAGGTCAGGAGTTCAAGACCATCCTGGCTAACATGGTGAAACCCCGTCTCTACTAAAAATACAAAAAATTAGCCGGGCGTGGTGGCGGGCGCCTGTAGTCCCAGCTACTCGGGAGGCTGAGGCAGGAGAAAAGCACACCAGGAGGTGGAGGTTGCAGTGAGCCGAGATCGCACCACTGCACTACAGCCTGGGTGACAGAGTGAGATTCTGTCTTAAAGTATATATATAGAGAGAGAACATCTTTAAGATGATTTATGTCTTACTCCTTTTTACTTATCCCGCTATTGTCACAATAAAGGTTTGCTCACATAATAAGCAAATACCTACAGACATGTCTGATTTTCTTACAATTATGTAAGTGAATCTTACTTTGAAAAAAATCATAAATGCCCCACATTTTTCAATGTGCTTTTGGACATTTCTTAATAACTATGTTTTTATAATATTATATATGTTAAGGCACTTACAATTTTAATGTGTAGTTATATGTAAAATCACATTTTATGAAATAAGCATTATCATATAATTCTTCATGAAGAAATTGATTTATGAGTTTCTAAAAAATATTACAGTATTGTTGGCCAGAAAGCACTAACGAAAATAAATTAAAGGTATTGTTTGTTACTTTAAAGGCTAGGAATTTCTAATATAAAGAAATGTAAGGAATAGTACATAATTTAAGAACACATCCACTTCAAATTGTAAAAAAGAATTATCTATTGTTAAAGCGAACTAAATATGGCCTGGGAAGGACTCTATACTTCTATATTTGAGTCCTTGTAGATGAACCATAACCTAACTCAATAGGTCAACAAGATTGAAAACCTAATTTAGGAGTATGTACGTGGAATAGTCACCAATCCAGCAGCCATACTTCAGGCACTCACACATTGCTGAGTGTTCAAACTGTGTTCAAGTAAGGCAAACTTGTAACCAATCCGGTTGTTTCTGTAACTCACCTCCGATTTCTGTACATCCTTTTCCTTTTTTTGTCTATAAATCTTCTTCCACCATGTGGCTGTGCTGGAGTCTCTCTGAATCTGCTGTGATTCTGGGGGCTGATTCACGAATCATTCATTGCTCAATTAAACTCCTTTAAATTTAATTCAGCTGGCCGGGTGCAGTGGCTCATGCCTGTAATCCCAGCATTTTGGGAGTCTGAGGAGGGCAGATCACCCGAGGTCAGGAGTTCGAGACCAGCCTGACCAACATGGTGAAACTCCGTGTCTACTAAAAATACAAAAATTACCCGGGAGTGGTGGTGCATGCCTGTAATCCCAGCTACTTGGGAGGCTGAGGCAGGAGAATCGCTTGAATCCGGGAGGTGGAGGTTGCAGTGAGCAGATATCGTGCCACTTACACTCCAGCCTGGGCAACAAAAACGAAACTCCGTCTCAAAAAACCCAAAAGTTTAATTCAGCTGAAGTTTTTCTGTTAACACTGTGTTATTATTTAATCTTTTGATGAAAAGCAAATGATATAAACAAGAACTTGGAATATTTGTGAATAATGTATAAATAAATAGTTTCTGTTTATTCTCTGTATTCTGTTAAAAGTTTTTGCTCTGGTCAATATATCTGGCCATAAAATTCTTTTAAATCCTGTATAATTTTAAAAGCAAATTTGATGCACGTGCAACTTATTTATTTTATTTTTTGAGGCTGTTTGTTACAATGGAAACTGCATTAACAAGCCTCACGCGGCACATGCGGTGCCCAGAGCATTCTGAAAGTTGTGGTTTTGAAAACAGTTGTTGTGGCGACATTGTCCTAATTAAAGTTCTCGGGCAGTTTTGCCAACATTCAAAACCACCTTCCGTTTTTATCCTTTCGTGGTAATATGTATCATTTATAAAAAGGAATTCCAACACCTCTTTTCTATGTATAATCTCCCAACGTTCCTGGTCAAAGCAGTTTGCTCCCAAATTACCAGAAGCGGTCTTGCTGCGGCAGCAGAGCTCCACTGTTGCACTTTTACTCACGGGTTTGTTGAACGTGTAGCTTTACCCACCTTGAGGCAGAACTGCACGTGCCCGTGTTGGTGCTGACGGATGATGTGTGGTGCACGGATGGAGAAAAGGTGAATATCTCCCCACACCAGACCTCCGAGGTTCATAAATTATTTATCACATACTTCAGTGTGCTGCCACAGTGGTCAGGCCAGTTTCTAATATGGAGACAAGAGCTCTTTAATCACGCTGTTCCCTGCAAAAGAGAAAGATTGGCATTTAACAGAGAGCTGAAAGACAGGATAGGGATGTGACCGCACGGAAACCTCCACTTAGAATAGGAGTCGCTAATCAGTTCTAGACCAATTGCATGGACTTATGTAGTAATAGCAGTTATAGCTCCTGAAGATAGTTTCAATCTATTGCCAGCCTCTGCAGGTTTTTATAACAAGCAGGAAATTGATACACATGTCTCTATTCCATAATCAGAAAAGTATCACCATTTTCCTGGGACAAAAATATGTAAGTTTAAAGATTTTCGTGCCAGGTCAGTAGTCACAACTTCCCAATAGCATTTTTTATTTTAAAAATACAGTTAGTGACTACACCATTGACTAACAAACGGAGACTTAAAGCATTCTCCGGATGCAAATGCTACAAATAAATCCAATTATTAGGTATATTCACTAATATTTACAAACTTATCTTCATACATAAAGCAAGCTAGATCACCAGTGTGGCCATGCAAACAGGGTTTGAGGACTTCAATATTTAAAGCAAGTTTGTCCAACCCACAGCTCATGGGCGGCATGCAGCCCAGGCCGGCTTTGAATGAGGCCCAACACAAATTAGCAAATTAGTAAACTTGCTTAAAATGATGGGATTTTTTTTGCGAATTTTTGGTTGGTTGGTTTGGTTTTTAGCTCATCAGCTTTGTTAGTGTTAGTGTATCTTATGTGTGGCCCAAGACAATTCTTCCAATGTGGCCCAGGGAAGCCAAAAGATTGGACACTCCTGATTTAAAGGGAAAAAGGGAGGGCAGATGAGAAAAGAGGATTAAAAAAAAGAGAGAGACGGTAGACAAAAGAGGCAAGTGGTTACAGTCTTTGGAGGCTTTGATTAGCACTTACTGAATCTACATTTTACATGTGAAAGGAGTGGGTAGTGGAACAGTGAATTATTCATAGTGCTTAGTGCTTCTGCATTTTGCATAAGATAAGGTAAACACAGAGGAGGTGCTCAAATATGCATTCCTCTCAGGTGAGCCAAGGGATGCCCTCTAGGCCTGTCTTTGTCAAGCTACAGGTGAAGATAAGCTGTTAGTTTACATTGTCAAGGTGAAATAAAACAGCATTCTGTTTTAGGGTAAAGCTCTTGGGGCCCACGAGGAATTTCCTTGTGAGCAATTTGTGAAGGAGGCCACCGGGGGAGACATGTAGCCTTCTGTCTTTGCAGCTATCTACTTAGGAACAAAATGGAAGGCAGTTTTTGCATGACGCAGTTACTGAGCTTCACTTTTCCCTTTGGTATAGTGAGTTTGGGGTCCTGAGATTTTTATATTCCTTTCACAGCCTCACTATATTTGAATAAAAATACAATCTACATGTTAAAACTGACCACATCATTCTCTCCTGTGTGTCTTCAAAGGATTTAAGGCCCATCCAGATAATCCAAGATGATCTCATCTCAAAGCCTTAATTATACCTTTGATGACCCTTTTTCCAAATAAGGTCTCAATTAGAGGTTCCTGGAATAAGACACGGACTTATCTCCCTGGGGACCACCATTCAGCCTGATCCAGAAGGAAGGGCATGATTTCAGCTCTCTGGGATTTGAGACAAAGAGGCCCCTTTTCTTTTATCTTTTCATGTCTCTTCTTGCCATGTACCCACATGATTGAGTGTGGGCTGAGGGTGAATCCAAGAAGGGCTTTGTTTTGTGGTCAGTACAGGCTTTGGTCCAGAGAGACAACAATACTTTCAATACTCTTTTGTTCTTGCCCCAGAGGAGCTCAACACAGAGAACTGCCTAGAACAGGAAACTGGGTAAGCGTGCTTGGAACATACCCTTGTCTTCTCTTCTTTGGACTCTTGATTGCAACACTCATCTCTGCCTGGATATTCACATGGACTTATACTCTCTGTCTTTTCTTCTGTGTGTCTTCCCTTCTGTATGTCATTGAATGTTGGGCCCACCTAGATAACCCAAGATAATTTCATCTTGAGGTCCTTAACTTAATTATATCTGCAAAGAACACTTTCCTAAATAAGGTCACAGACACAGTTTTGGGGGACTGGGACATGGATATATCTTTTTGGAGACCATGATTTAACTCACTATAGGCTAAATTCTCAGCCCTAAAAGGGGTCCTACACAAAGTGAGGGCACTCAATGGAAAGAAGGGCTCTGAGATGTGAGATAGGAACATGTGAACAGAACCTTCAACCCACAGATTCCCCTGGACTATCTGGTCCAGGAGAAGGACTCCTCCGTCTCTCAGGTTGAGACTCGCACGGCCTGGACATTAGGCAAAGACTCTGTCGATCTTTGCATGAAATTAAGTAGTCTTAGTGGTGCATTGCAGGGGTCTCTGTCTGTGATTGACCTTCACTTATTTCTTGCTTTATGTACTTATCTATATTCTTGGTTTTTTTCTTGAATAAGGTAGTTTACTTTTTAAATGCTTCCCTAGAGATACAGCTCTTGAATTAAAAAATACTACTATTACTACCATTTTGCTTTAGTCACTAAGTTCTGCCTTAATTTTCTGTCAATTTTATATATTTTTGTCTATATTTTGTTGATATTTTAAGGTTTTTCTTGTTTTTATTAATATGGTTATTTAAGGCTCTAGATTTCTTCTGAGTGCAGATCTACCTGGGTCATACAGATGTTGTCATATGTGGTCAGTTCTTTTACAAATATTCTTCAACGTTTTTCTCTTTGGCCCTTAATGATATAAGAAAACATTCAAAACCTATATGTTTTATTGTGTTTTGGAGTTTTATCGTTTATTTAATTTCACTGCATCTTCATTAAAGAATTAAAAATCGTTTTTAGAAATTACTGGTTTTGTGGTCTGAAATATAGTCTTTTTTATGATCTGTGGAATCTGAAAAAAAAGAGCATTCTATATTTTTAAGGTGCCAAGTTTGTTATCTATCAATTAGAGAAAACTATGTGATTTACATTTTTACATCATGACTTACTTTTGCTCTCTTCAGCAGTCACAGCCTGATAGAGGTGATGTAATTTTCCCTGTTGTGCTCCTGTGTCTTTCCTTATGCATGCTCTACTTTTTTTTTTGAGACGGAATCTTGCTGTGTCACCCAGGCTGGAGTGCAGTGGCTCGATCTCGGCTCACTGCAACCTCCGCCTCCCAGGTTCACACCAGTCTCCTGCCTCAGCCCCCCGAGTAGCTGGGACTACAGGCGCCTGCCACCAAGCCCAGCTAATTTTTTTTTATTTTTAGTAGAGATGGGCTTTCATTGTGTTAGCCAGAATGGTCTTGATCTCCTGACCTCATGATCCGCGCACCTCGGCCTCCCAAAGTGCTGGGATTACAGGCGTGAGCCACCGCGCCCAGCCTACTTTTTGTTTTAAGAACATTGATGCTGTGTTATTTAATCTCTAGAATTCATAACTGGCATATCTTCATTGTGAATCACATACTTATTTTTTCTTTTCTGCTCCTTTTTCTTACTTCTATGCTTTTTCTGCCCTGTGTATGAAAGAGAAGAAAATCAGTGATGCCACATAAAACCCTCCATAGTAGTCAGATCACAGCGATGGTTTTAACATTTGTAGTGCTGACATTCTGTTCCTGTTCTTGTCTCTTTCACCGAGTTCTCCTACCATCAGGCAGGTTCCATGCTCATCACCAGGCCCCTGGCTGCAACTTTTCATACCCTGTCAACATTTGGTTCACTGATGATTGTTGTTTGCTAGATTTCCCAAGCAGTTCCATATAAACAATGTTCCCATATCTTTGAACATTCAAAAATCAGTTTGTATTGCTTTTATACTTGATTGAAATAATAGTTGGTATAAAATCTTTGGGTTGCACTTTCTTGGTGCAAAATTTCACGGGCCTCAGCTCTTCCAGTATTGAATACTGCTACACACTGCCCTGTTGATTACAGATTCAAGCTGGCCATCAGACTTGCAAGACACAGACAGCTTTAATCTGATGCCACATTTACTGGGCTTTAAAGGAGGACACAGGCCGGGAGACAGCTGGTGTCCTGGGGCACCCACAGCTCCCTTTGCCCTTTCACCTATCCAGGGCCTATGTGGCTGCCGCAAACAAGAGTCAGGGTGCTTGCGGGCCACCTGGATAATCGAAGCCACCGCCTTGATTTCCCAACAATTTTTTATACTGTTTCTAGACACAAAGCTACAAGCCACATATTGATTCACAGCCCCCCTATTCCAAGGGCAATGGAACATAGGTGATGAGGGAGACATTCCACATCTATTTCAAATCTGTAATTTCCAAGTGTGTCTGTTGGCTTCTGTTGATTAGGAAATTATCCCCAAATTTAGTCACTTAAAACAGCAACAGTTTGTTAACCTAAGGATCTGCTGAAGAGTTCCCATGGTCTGGGCTGGCTCCGGTTAATCTCACCCAGGCTTGCTCACGTGTCTGCAGTGCCTTAGCAGGATGGCAGAGGGCGACTAGCCCCTCATAGCCTGCCTGTGGTCTGGTGGTTGGCCATTTGCCTCTGGCTCAGTGTGGCGATTATTTCATTATTTCATTATTTCATTATTTTGCATTCTTTTGTTGTTGTTGTTTTTTGTTGTGTTTCTTTTTTTTTTTTGAGACAGGGTCTCACTCTGTCACCCAGACTGGAGTGCAGTGACGTGATCTCAGCTTACAGCAACTTCTGCCTCTCAGGCTCAAGCAACTCTCCCGCCTCTGCCTCCCAGGTAGCTGGGATTACAGGTGAGCGCCACCACCGCCCAGCTAATTTTTGTATTTTTAGTAGAGATGGGTTTTCACCATGTTGACCCGGGTGGTCTCGAACTCCTGACCTCAAATGATCCAGCCACCTCACCCTCCCAAAGTGCTGGGATTACAGGTGTGAGCCACTGCGCCTGGCCTGTTGTTGTTAATAGTGATAAAATATTTGGTGCAGCTTCTCAGTCACCACATTTTACAGTTTCAGATGCACTTTCTGGACCGGACATGCATTTTCTGCTGGTGTAACTCTGCTTATTTTGCATTATTTTAAGGCATTTATAATTAATTCTGATTCCTCATTTCAGACTATGTTTTCTTTCTCCTGAGACATCTGTTTCCTACCGTAGGTAGAGGGAAGCATTTCATGGAGGGCCAGGTCCCTGGCTAGGACAAGGTAGAGCCTCATAGTCATATTTGGTATCCAGCGGCCATTGCTCTGCCCCAGCCTGCCATCTGGCTGTGGTGGGTTTGGTGGCCCACGTCTAACTCTACCTCTGTTTCTAGACTGTGACCCAGGACTGGGGGAAATTAGTAGCCAGCCCGTGCCTCCAGTGCCACTGTGGCGAGCCCTCTAGGACGGGCCCCTCACATTGGGCTTTCTGGTGTCTGCAGCCTCAGTGTCAACGCTCTGCTACTCCCCACAAGCAGCCCTGCTCAGTGTACCCTGGGCTGGCAGGCTTTTTCTCTGTGTTGTGGTTTGGCATTTCACCTCACTCCTGTTTTCATTAAAAGTAGACTTTTCCTTTCTATTTCAAGTTCTGTGGATGATTTTAGGAGAATGTTTTCTTTATGTCATCTGCAGATATGCTTTCTCATTTCCCACCTCGACGCTCCATCTTCCACTTTCAATCTTTTCTTTTTTTGGAAGGAGGGTGGGGTATTGTCAGAGTTGTATTTTCCAAGAGCCCTTTCAATTTCTCCATTTTTGCCTTTTATCACTCTGTGTGTGTGTGTGTGTGTGTGTGTGTGTGTGTGTGTGACATACAGCGTACATACAGAAAGATGTGCAAAAGTAAACGTATATTTAACAAGTGGTTATAAAGCCATATAATATGCAACAACCACACAGGTGAAGAAATAAAGTCTTACCAAAACCTAGCAGTCTCCCAGGTGTCCGTCTCCAATCACCACACTCTTCCTCATGCCCCCACCCCAGTACCCCCAGGAGTCAAACACTTTTCTGCCTTTAGTGTCATCATGTCTTAGCTGTGTTTATAATTTTACCACCTATACATGCATTACGAAAGAGCTGCTTCTCCTTGCTATCTTTTTCTTGCTGTAGGTCTTGTATCTTCAGAGATACTAGAAATAGGGTTCCGAATATAACTTTTTCTGTTTCTGCACTCTCTCCCTTCTTCTGTGTTTCCTTTAATCTGTCAGATTGAGTTTGTTCCACTCATATGAAAACTCTGTCCCAAATGCCTCCTGATCCTTGGCTCTGCATTCATGAGTAAGTGTGATGCACTGGGGATGACTGGGAGTCCCTATGGGAGTGGGCGTATTGGCCAGTGGTCCTTGCCTGTGCATTCGTAAGTGTGATGCACTGGGAGATGATTGGGAGTACGTATGCGATGGCGTATTGGCCAGTGGTCTTTGCCTGTGCATTCATAAGTGTGATGCACTGGGGATGACTGGGAGTCCCTATGGGAGTGGGCGTATTGGCCAGTGGTCCTTGCCTGTGCATTCGTAAGTGTGATGCACTGGGGGATGATTGAGAGTACGTATGGGATGGCGTATTGGCCAGTGGTCCCCTTAACAGAGCGGGCCTTTGTTGTTGGGCATCACCTGACTCCAGTGTCTAAAGGAGAATTTCCTCCTTGGAGATAACATCTGACCGCAGCCTTCTGGGAGCCACAGGAACAGTCTTGTGTGCCTGCAATTAGAACGCATGTAATCACTTTATTTCTGAATTTAAGCCTCACCCAGTCCCCCACGGTTGCTTATTTGCTGACTCCTAGCTGTGAAACTTTCTGAGATTCTCTGAGTGAATCATATTTCTTTTCTTCTTAGGTTGCAGCTTTCTTTATTCTACTCAATCAATGCCTACTAGTCTGTTAAATGTCAAAGAAATATTAAACTTCTTATCTTCTAATATTACTTCTCCCATTCTTTTGTCCTAGTGGGCTCATGGATGTTTTAATTTATTTGCTCTCCTCTTAGTTGATTTTCTTTCTTCTTTCTTTCTTTTTTTTTTTTTTTTTTTTGAGACAGAGTCTTGCTCTGTCTCCCAGGCTGGAGTGCAATGGTGTCATTTCAGCTGACTGCAACCTCCACCTCCCGTGTTCAAGTGATTCTCCTGCCTCAGCCTCCTGAGCAGCTGGGATTACAGGCACCCGCCACCATGCCTGGCTAATTTTTGTATTTTTAGTAGAGACAGGGTTTCACCATCTTGGCCGGGCTGGCCTCGAACTCCTGACCTCAGGTGATCTGTCCGCCTCAGCCTCCCAAAGCGTTGGGATTACAGGCGTGAGCCACCACTCCTGGCCTTAGTTGATTTTCTTAAGGCAGAGCAGATAACATTTGTGCTTACACTGCCACATTTAGCCAAAATTTCAATCAGGGATAGTTTAAATAAAACTTTATATAAGAGTTTCCCATTTCCTCCCTTCTCTTTCTAGAAGTTTGTTTTTTTTTTTTAGTATTTTTATTACTTGTAACTGAGTGCAGAGATATAATATTAAAATTTATCAAATTTCACGGTAGTGATATTAGTCATTTATTTTAGTAGTGAAATTAAATGTTAACATTCAACTGTAAGGTTGGAAGATTTAACTAATGCCTTTTCCCCCATTGAATTAATACAGAACAACAATTTATATTTCTGATAGAGACAGGAGACAGGGAAATACTGGGTAGAAGATGATGGTGCCCTAGCAAAGGCCTCGCCTTCAAGCCTGGAAGCCCACGGCCCTAAGTGGGAACAGGCATTCCTGTTTTCCTGCCCAAAAGTTGCCTTTTCACCTGCCATGCCCCACTATCCCGTACCCATATAAACCCCAATCCCCAGGCTCCAGAAGCAGGCGAGGAAGTGACGAACAGAAGAGTAGAAGAATAGCAGAATGGTGTGGCAGAGAGAAGAGAAGGAACATCTGAACATCGAGAGGAGTTCAGCTGGGGATGGTTGGAGAGGAGATGGGCTGCTGGATGGCCAAACTCCAGGGGAAGATCATCTTCCCATTCCATCCCCCTTCCAGCTCCCCATCCATCCCACTGAGAGCCACCTCCACCACTCAGTAAAACCCCCGCATTCATCCTTCAAGTCTGTGTACAACCTGATTCTTCCTGGATTCTGGACAAGGACCTGGGTACTGAGAGGGCACTGAGCTGGTTAACACTTAAGCCATCTGCAAACAGCAAAGCTAAAAGAGTGAACTGTAACACATGTCTACTTGGGCTTTGGGAGTTGCAGGCACCCACCCTTAGATGCTACCGTGGGGCCGGAGCCCAAAACACACTCAGCCTGGCTCCTGCACCTGCCTGTGGGCCCCCTCCCATAAGGGGTTTGAGTGTGCAGTGGCAGAACATATGAGCCACACCGCTGTTGCATGTCCTGCGAGGGGGTCAGGGAACTCTGCAGCTTCTTTCCACTGGTAGATAGGAGATTTTGCAAATGATACACTGTAGATCAGATACTCTCAAAGAAAAAAAAAGGCTACAAAGTTGTAGAGTTCAATTACCTTATTCATGAATACTTTTTTCCTAACCTAATTAACTCATATCTTGGCATCACTAGGACTTTGAGCTTTACCCGATATGGGTTTCTTTCTTCCCAAAGCGTTTGTTTTACTGCCCCATTTTATTGCTTTCAATTAATGAAATCTGATTCTAAAACCAAGAGTTCCTGAGGTGTTAGCCACCAGCACTATCCTCCCTACCGTCACCTTCATTCTATCTGTTCCGTCTATCTTTTGGGGACATCTCAAGTTGAGGTTATTAACCTTATCTCATGTTCCCTTCTCCCCCCTATTTGTACTCACTTTGTTTAGTGTGGGTAATTCAAATGTAAATTGTTTTGGTCACAAACCCCAACTGCTTGCTCACTGAGTAGCCTGCAATCTGCCTTTTGCAATGATCACTCCGTCCTGGAGGGTACGTCTGATGGCACCTGCTTCTGCCATGTTAGAACACTGCCTGCAGCCCTAGGATATGGATTTCTTCGCTTTTTTCTCTTCTTTGTTTGCCTATTTCTCTGTCTTCTAATTGTTTTAAAGGTGAAGGAGAGTAGTAGTACAGAAATAATAACACAAAATTAAAATTAAATTAAAATGTAAAAAATAAGCACAGAACTAATTTTTCTCTGGCTTGATATTAAAATGTTGGTTCCAAGTGCTTTAGGTTGGAGGTGTTTCTGACCCGAGCATGGCTCCGCCCACGTAAGCATCCCTTCACACATTCTTTGAAATCAGCTGCTCTGATCCTAAATGTAGGCCTCACGTCTCACCAGCTGTATAATCTTGGGAAAGTAGGAAACTCACTTTACTTCTTTATCTCTGGGACAGGGATCCTATCTCCAAGAGTTGTTGAAAGGATTAAATGATACAGTGCACTTAAAGTTCCTGGTAGATAAGAAGCACTTTATAAGTAGTGACCATTTTTATCATCTGTGTAGATGTTAGTTTGCCTGGATATTCTAGGATTATATACTCTGCAATCCCATGCTGCTTTCATACATTTGCTCTGATAAAACTTCCCTAGGACACTGAGAAAAGATTTTTCAGGGCTGACTAAACCCTGCTTAAATATTTTCCAGCTGTTCTGGCTCTTAAGAAATAAAAAAAAATAGATTTTTAAAAGAGAATTAACTCATTTATTCTTGCTCTTTATTCTCTGTGTCTGAGGGGAGACCCTACCAACCTCCCATCTATGACTCCCAGTAATCACAGGAGATACATCATTGTCTAGGAAGAGAGGGAGAGGGCCACAGGCTTGGCAAAGTCAGAACTTCCCAGTCTTCCTGCTTTCCAATATCCCTGGGCTTCTGGCCTTGTACACAGTTAACGTGTTTCAGCTGGTGCTGAGTATTGCATTCTGCCCCTTCAACCAGATCACTTCTGCTGAAAGTTTGCATCTCCCAAGATCAGCATTGAGGAAGCCAAGTGAAATCTATCAATCCCTGTTCAGAATGTAATGAAATTGAAGATCTTCTTTCCCCAGATGGATTATTATACCATCATAGCATTTGGAGAAGCCAAGATCAACAAAAAAGCAGTTAGCAGGTGTGCATGTGTGTGTGCTATTTGAACATTAGACATAGTCATTTTTCAGAAAAGATTCTCATCTCTGAAAAACTTTTCCTCAAGACAAAAAGAAGTATAGCACATTTCATTTTAGGACATAATCTGTCTTTGGGCTTCAGCATTTTAAAATTAGACATATGTTTGATAGAATATTCCTTCAATTGTTAATTTCTCCAGGAAAGTTCAGCTCTTTGGAATCAGATTGAGATTTTTTGTTAAATCCTTATACTTGTTTGTCTTCAGTGCATTCATGTTTTAAAATAATACATTGAAAATTTGAAAATGTTTTTACTTCAAGTAACTACATTGTCTTTTTCTAAAATGAGAAGTTGCAGTGTTCCATGTTCTGATTTGATATTTTTCCTGATTTCTGTTAGTAGTCTTGGATGTTTTCTGTATTTGTATTTAGAGTACACACACTTGTCTGAGACAGTTCTATTTCTCACAGTCGTCACTGTGCCACATATTTGCCTCCCTGTCGTCTTCAAAAGAGTGGGCTAAGGCCGGGCGCGGTGGCTCACGCCTGTAATGCTGACACTTTGGGAGGCCCAGGTGGGCGGATGACGAGGTCAGAGATGGAGACCATCCTGGCTAACAAGGTGAAACCCTGTCTCTACTAAAAATTCAAAAAATTAGCCGGGCGTGGTGGTGCGCATCTGTAGTCCCAGCTGCTCCGGAGGCTGAGGCAGGAGAATCACCTGAACCCGGGAGGCGAAGGTTGCAGTGAGCCGAGATCGCGCCACTGCACTCCAGCCTGGGTAACAGAGTGAGAGACTCTGTCAAAAAAAATAAAAAAAAAAAGAGTGGGCTAGAGCTTGGTTACACTGTGAGATTTATTGTCTTTGAACTGCCACTTATTCTGAGCTGCTCACTTCCATTAATCAGCCTGACTTACAGACTCTGGAATTGTGTGCTCATATCATAGGTTGTGGCTAAAGTCCATCCATTACATTTCTAGGCCCTCACTTCTCTGTACAACCCCAGTTCAGTCATGCTGGCAAATATGTGGGGAGCGCTCAACCCTGAGGAGTTCTATAAGGGAAAGTGCCACATGGGCTTGGATTATATACCCAATAATTCAGAGCAAATTTGTGAAAGCTTCATATGTCACTTACAGTTTGTAAGCACTGCAGAACTGTAGATTCTAAAGAGAGAAGGCTATGCCTTCTGATGATAGTCTTAAATCATGGAAAGCTAAAACAATAAACACCTCAAATTCAGTGTATCTTTGTCTTGGAAAAAGGGTTAGACTTCATGGTTGCAGTTCACCTCACTTGCCTGTGGTTCATTGATTCTGACATCTAATTAAATTGATCAGCCACAGTGATCACAAGGCGATTGTTTGCCAAACACTACTGGCAAGGTAAACTTAGCTCATACTTGTGATTTACTTTACGGTTTCTATCCGGAATTGGGAACAAATAAGAAATTTGTTTTGACTAGGAAATTGTATACAATTCTAATCATAATTTGGACTGGAATAATAACCATTGTGCATTTGCTTGTTTCTGACTTTGTTAGTCTTCATAATATTCCTTTCAGGAGGTTGGCTATATTTATAGTTAATTGAATTTTGCCAATGTTTTCTTTCCACAAAGCTTGTTGTTGTATTTAATTGTTTAAGAAAAGAAACGAAAAGTATCTGTCAACTTTCAAGAAATAAAATGCTTTTGTTAAAAATCAATATTTATTAAATGTCATTTGAAAATTCAAGCAATATATAATTTGCAAACATTTGATTAAAATAGTTTCAGTAATATATTTTTAGCTTGAGTGGGTCAGGATAATAAGTCAATATTTTCTCTCAAATTCTGATAACATATGTTAAAAAGTTCTTTGAAACAATAATAAAACTTAAGAAAAAGCAGTCAGTAAAGCTACTGATGATTCTTTATTTCCTTTTAGGATATAATCAGTCTTCTGACTTAAGCATTTTAAAATTAAAAATACCTTTGATAGAATATTCCTTTCACTGTTAATTTCTCCAAGAAAGTTCTGCTCTTTGGAATTAGATTAACTAATGATATTTTTTGTTAAATCCTTATATTTGTCTTCAGTACATCCTAGTAGACTTTAGAGAGCGGACCCAAGAGTGAAATTCAAATAATTAGCAGGAATGGAAAATAGAGGATTCTAATTTTTCTTAAGAAAGTGCTTTCTTATCATTGGCAAAACAATGAGTTTATTTAGACTTTTTTTTTTTTTTTTTTGAGACGGAGTCTCGCTCCCTCCCCCAGGCTGGAGTGCAGTGGCGCAGTCTCGGCTCACTGCAAGCTCCGCCTCCCGGGTTCACGCCATTCTCCTGCCTCAGCCTCTCCGAGTAGCTGGGACTACAGGCGCCCACCACCACGCCCGGCTAATTTTTTGTATTTTTAGTAGAGACGGGGTTTCACCGTGTTAGCCAGGATGGTCTTGATTTCCTGACCTCGTGATCCGCCCGCCTCTGCCTCCCAAAGTGCTGTGATTACAGGCGTGAGCCACCGCGCCCGGCCTATTCAGAGACATTTTTATTCCATTATTCTGTGAGTAAAGAAAAGAAGAGGAGGCATGTTGAGGTTTTCTTTTCCTAATGATGTTACAGTAATTATTGTAGCCAAGATACGCTTTTGAATAGGATCCAAAAACATACCTGCAATAATGATCATAAAAATCTTCCTTTTCTATCCCTCAAAATGGCGTTTGACAGGATGATTTTCTATGCATCTCATCCTACTGTGTGTATTTCCCTTCTGCTTTGGTGGAGTGGGGTCTGGGGGAGGGGAGAGAGAGAGAGAGAGGGAGAGGGAGGGAGGGAGGGAGAAAGAGAGAGAGAGACAGCAGAGGCTTTGCGGGTAGAGCAGATAAAAATTCCCAGACAAATTTCATGGGTGAAAAATGGCCAATTTATTTCTTTTATAGCTGAATGTCATTTTTTATTTTGTGGATTTTTCCATCAAGTAGTGAAAACTCACATATTAATAATATTCAGAGTCTCCTCTGGCCATTTTAGTACCCTCTTTGTCCAGAGTCAGATCAGATTCTTGGCGGCCCTCCTGGCGCCACGTGTGTGAGGTGGGGAGGAGGTTTCTCGCCCTTGGCGATCGTCTCCTCCGCACAGGGGCGTCTGTGGCGGTGTCCGCCATTTTGTTTGGTCTCAGCCGCCAGTTCCCAGGAACGAACTCTTCTGGCCACACGCCCGCTTCATGGTCACAGGCCTCCGTCAGCGGCTTCTCCATCCCTCTCTGGCAAGCTGAAGTACGTGACGACTTCCCTGGCCCTCTAGGGTTCTCAGGCCATCAGGTACGGGTCTCTGTGAACCTGGCACCTGACAGCTGAGACAAACGAACCAGACGCTCCGCTCGCTGATTCCTGGGCCGCGCGGGGTCACAGGGCGCTGCAGCTTTCCTGGAATCTCCTCAGGATTCAGGCACACCCTGTGCTCCCAGATTCACCAAACCCGTCTGGGGTTTCTACACACGACCTGGAGGCATCTCCGCCCTTTGGCGGCAGATAGAGGAATAGAAACGACTGAGGAGACATGAAGCAGGGAGGAAAAGCTGGATGAGAGGAAGCACAGGGAGTGGAAGGCAACGTCCAGGAGACAAGGCTCCTGATGCCCGTTCGTCTCGGTGGGCTCTCTGTGAGGAACCGTTGTCTGCTTGAGAGGAAAAGGGAAGTCATATTTGGTGCCATCCTCCGGACTCCAAATGTTTTTGTGCCTGGCCGTAATTATATATATATGCGCATATATATATATATATATATATATATTTTTTTTTTTTTTGGAAACATGAAGCACGGTGGGTGCCCAGGCTGGAGTGCAGCGGCGCCATCTTGGCTCACTGCAAGCTCCGCCTCCCGGCTTCCCGCCATTCTCCTGCCTCAGCCTCCGGAGTAGCTGGGACTACAGGCGCCCGCCACCACGCTTGGCTGTCAAATTAGCTATTTTTAAGGTAATTGATTCTGAAAGGCAAGTCAGAATGTATAAAGCTCAAATGAACTTCTCTGTGTTATACACTGTTTCTGTACTATTGATTCTTGACTACACTCTTCCTGCCCACCCTCAATCTAGTTCCAGTCCAGGTGCCCTGTTTTCAGTTCCTAAACCACACCATGTCATCTCTAGCGTCAAGCATTTTTGTCTACAACATTTTTCCTTCCTACCTACAACCCATACTTTATATCGTTAACTTCTATTCCTCATTTTTATCTTCATTTCGAGTAATACACTTGGGAAAATCTTCCATAAACTCATAAGTTTTAAGTGAAGAAACCCTTATCTGTGTGTCCACAGTATCCCCTAGCGCTTGGTACTGTGTTATCATAACACATATCATTGCCTTGTCATTGTCTATTTACCACCAGACTAAGTCCAAGAGGCTTCTTTTTTGTTTTGTTTTGTTTTGTGTTTGTTTGTTTGAGATGGAGTCTTACACTGTCGCCTGGGCTGGAATGCAATAGCGTGATCTTGGCTCACTGCAACCTCCACCTCCTGGGTTCACGCGATTCTCCTACCTCAGCCTCCCGAGTAGCTGGGATTACAGGTGCACACTACCACGCCCGGCTAATTTTGTGTATTTTTAGTAGAGATGGGGTTTCACTATCTTGGCCAGACTGGTCTCAAACTCCTGACCTTGTGATCCGCCCACCTCAGCCTCCCAAAGTGCTGGGATTACAGGCGTGAGCCACTGTGCCCAGCCCCCAAAGGCTTCTTGTAGGTCTTGTCTGTTGTTCTATTCTAGTGCCTTGCACAGTGCTTGAAATATGGAAGAATCTTTAAAAAATCATATTGAGTACAGTTGGCTGTCTGGATCCATGGGCTCCACATCCTTGGATTCAACCAACTGTAGATTGAAAATATTCAAAAATTAAAAAAAAATCGCATCTGTACTGAGCAGGTACAGACTTTTTTCTTGTCATTATTCCTTAAACGAAACCGTATAACAACTATTCACATAGCATTTACATTGTATTAGGTATTCTAAGTAATCTAGAAATGATTAAAGAAAAAGCAAGGATGTGTGTAGCTTATATGAAATAGTGTGCCCTGTTATATCAGGGACTTGAGCATCTGTAGATTTTGGTGTCTTTGGGGGTCCTAGAGCCACTCCCCTGTGGATACGGAGGGATGAGTGTATGGAGGTGGTAAATGACTTGCTCCAGGTCACGTTAGTGAAAGAGCAAGGGATGTGCCCTCGGCCATTCAGTTCTAGAATCTGTGCATTTAACCACGATGCATGTAGCCAGACATAGAGCTGTTATTCCAAAACACTGAGAATTAGTAACAAGGGCTCTTTAAACTATTGGATCTAAAGTCAATTTCAACCAGATTAAATCTATTTCATTACTTTTTACAAATGTTGTTTTCTGGGTGGGGCCTTTTGGAAGGACGAAGTTAATTATGAAATAAAAATGGAAAAATGAATTTCATCCAAAATACATTTTCTGCAGATTTAAATGTCTGTGTATATTACATACACATGCATCTCTATATATGCACGTCTTTACATAGATATACCCATAAATGTATATGTCATATACAGTGTATTAGGGATAGTTCTCCGGAGACAGAACACACACACACATACACACACATATACACACACATACACACACCCACACCCCACCACACACACATCCACACACACATATATATGCACACATACACACACACACACACACACACACCCTGCCAAGCACCTCGTAACAATGTTTCAGTTAACAGAAGACCCACATAGACAATGGTGGTAGCATGACATGAGATTCTAGTGGAGCTGGAAAATTCCTATTGCCTGGTGATGCTGTAGCCGGAATAAAGTCATAGTGCAGCGCATTACCCATATGTTTGTGGTGATGCTGGTGTAAATAAATCGTGCTGCCGGACATATAAAAGTATATCACAGCCTAGGCGCGGTGGTTCACGCCTGTAATCCCAGCCCTTTGGGAGGCCGAGGTTAGTGGATCACCTGAGGTCAGGAGTTTGAGACTAGCCTAGCCAACATAATGAAACCGACAACAAAAATTAACCGGGCATAGTGGTGCGTGCCTGTAGTCCCAGCTACTCTGGAGGCTGCAGCAGGAGAATTGCTTGAACCCAGGAGGTGGAGGTTGCAATGAGCCAAGATCGCGCCATTGTACTCCAGCTTGGGCGATAGAGCTAGACTCCATCTGAAAAAAGAAGTATAGCACATGTAATTATGTACAGTACATATTTGACAATAATAGTAAATGACTGTTACCTGTTTATGTGTTTACCATATCCTATGTTTTATCATTATGGTAGAGTGTATTTCTACTTATAAAAACAGTGAACTGTAAAGCAGCCTCAGGTACCTCCTTGAGGAGCTCTTCCAGAAGGCATTGCTATCACAAGAGATGACAGCTTCATGTGTGTTTGGCCCCTGAAGCCCTTCCTGTGGGACAAGATAGAGGTGGAAGACAGTGATATTCATGATGCTGACCGTGTGTAGGCCTAGGCTAACGTGTGTTTGTGTATTAGTTTAAAAAACTAAAAATTAATAAACAGAGGAAAACTTATAGAGATATAAAGAAAGAAAATATTTTTCTGCAGCTGTACAATATGCCTATGTTTCAAGCTAAGTGTTATTATAAAATCGTCAAAAGGTTAAAACAGTCAAAAGGTTAAAATTAAAAGTTTATGAAGTGAAAATGTTACATCAGCCAACTTTGATTTATTATTGAAGGAAGAGTGCTTCTTTTTTAATGATGTAGTGTAGGCTCTAAGTAGTTTTCATGAAGTTTGCAGTTGCTACCCAGGCCTTCATAGGCACTCACTACTCACTCACTGACAACCAGAGTAGCTTCCAGTCCTGCAAGCTCTATTCATGTGAAGTGAACTACACAGGTATACCAGGTTTTATATTTTATACCATAATTTTACCATACCTTTTCTATGTTTGGGTACACAAATACCATTGTGTTCCCGTTGCCTGCAGTATTCAGCACAGTAACCTGCTGTAGAAGTTTGCAGCCTAGAACAATAGGCTATACTGTTTAGTCCAGGTGTGTAGGAGGCTGTGTCAACTAGATGTGTGTAAATGCACTCTAGAATGTTCACACAAAGGCAAAATTGCCTAACAACGCATTTCTCAGAATGTATCCCCCCTCGTTAAGTGACACATGACTCCATGTATATATACAAAGAGAGACATAGAGAGAGACAGCGTGCACACACAAGAATGACAGGGAGAGAGAGATTCATTATAGGATTATTATGGGAATTTGCTCCCATAATTCTAAAGACTGAAGAAGTCCCATGATCTGCTGAAGAACTAGGAAAGCTGGTGGTATAATTAGGTCCGAGTCCAAAGGCCCACAAATTAGCTCCACCACACTAGCTGGCTGTGGTGTTGGTATCTGTAATCCCACCTATTTGGGGGGCTGAAGTGGGAGGATCACTTGAGCCAGGAGTTTGAGACCAGCCTGAGCAACATAGAGAGCTCTAAAACAGAAAAAAGAAAATCAGGAGCACCAGTGCTCCAGGGCAGGAGAAGATGGATGTCCTAGGTCAAACAGAGAGAAAATTCTCCCTTTCTCTGTGTTTTTGCTCTATTTGGGCCCTCGGTGGATTGGATGGGATGCGCCCAGCTGCTTAGTGAACGTGATTTCCTTTACTCGGTCTACTAAGTCAAATGCTAATCTTTTCTAGGAACACATTCACAGACACGCAAAAAGTATGATTTACCAGTTATCTAGGCATCCTTTAGCCCAGTCAAGTGGCCACAGAAAGCTGAACATCATATACATGTATGTATGAATATATACATGTTCCTTACCCTGGATTTCTCTTTCCCTGTCACTCTTATAATTTGTGTATTTATTTGGGGAAAGAATAGTTATCAAGACTTCTAGAGGAAGCCAACTGTTTACATAAGCTTCTGAGTTACAAAGCCTAACTCTATCCAATCTAAGTTAAATTTAAGAATGAATGTTGAGTACATCTGGTTTGTGTATGGTGTTCTGGCAGAGCTCAATTTAATGCATTTCAAAAAGCATCTAGTGAGCACATGCCAAATAATGGCCTCACTTCAGGCTTTGGGCTGTATAAATAACATACATCCCAATGTGGGGAAACCAGACAATAAACACAATAATTTACAGATGATTTAAAGGAGGATGAGTGTCATGAGAAGAAAATAGTAAAAGGTAAGGAGGAGAGGAACTACATCGTTTGGGATCGCAATTTTAAACAGAGTCAAAACTTGAAATAATTTTAGAATGTTGCAAATATATCTAAAATATGTAGGAAATCTTGTATGGTCACATAAGTCTAGAATTAGAAAAATAGAGAATAAACTGAAAATTCAAAATTAATATATTAGAAAAATTTTGGAACTTTTAAATTATAGCAAGATAATTAAAATATTTTCATAAATGTACCTTTATTTTGTTATCAGGAATTAGGCAAAGGCTGTTGAAATATTCGCAAACACAACCCAGCTCTAGAAATGAGGAAGTGGTGCATCTACGGATATGCAGGAGGGAGTGCTGAAAGAACAGCTCATGAGGTAGTGCAGGCAGAGGCAGGTTGATGGCAGCAGTGACTCCAATTTGCTCTCACTCTGTGTCTCCATTCCCTTTGGTAGTGCAGGCAGAGGCAGGTTGATGGCAGCAGTGACTCCAATTTGCTCTCACGCTCTGCCTCCATTCACTTTGGTAGTGTCCTCTCACACAGACGCTGGGATTGGAAACCAGATTGCTTTGACAAATGGGGCATTAGCAAATATGAGACATGCAACAACTTGAGAAGTACTCATGTGCTGAGGCATGTTTATTGATACACGTAGAGACCTGAGACCACTATGCAAATATGCTCCCACCAGCCCTCTGGAGGATGAGATGATTGCCCGCAACAACTGAGCCAAGCATGGTTTTATTTTTGTTTTTTTGTTTGTTTGTTTGTTTTGTTTTGTTTCAGATGGAGTCTCGCTTTTTTGCCCAGGCTGGAGTGCAGTGGTGTGATTGTGTCTCACTGCAACCTCTGCCTCCCGGGTTCTAGCAATTCTTCTGTCTCAGCCTCCTGAGTACCTGGGACTACAGGAGCATGCCACCATGCCCGGTTAATTTTTGTATTTTTAGTAGAGATGGGGTTTCACCATGTTGGTCAGGCTGGTCTCGAACTCCTGACCTCAGGTGATCCACTCACTTCGTCCTCCCAAAGTGCTGGGATTACAAGCGTGAGCCACCATACCCAACCCTGAGCCAACCATGGTTTAACCACCAGTGATCTGAGTGGCCAGGTGGTCTTTGATGATCCACGAGCTGACCAAGGTTATCACAGATGCTCACATGAGTCTAGCCCAGACCAGAACTTCCAAGCAGAGTGCAGCTGAAATTGCTTTCATAGAATGAGTTAATAAATGGTTGTCATGTTAAACCAGTAAGGTTAAGTGGTTTGTTACACAGCAAAAGCTAACTGACACAGTGCATTTAACTACTTCAATTCTGATAACCCATCACAGAATATTTTAGCTAAGAACTACTTCATCTAATTTATAGTCCTTTATATTTTTCTCTGTTGGAAGCATTTCATAGAGACAAACTAGTTGCTATTTAAGTAAAATAGTGCACCATTATGCATACGTTTTTGTTACCTATGTAGACGATGAGAAAATAGAATTGTTTTAAATTCCTAGGGACACTTAGAAGTTCTAGGTTGACATTTATCAAATTTTCATTATTATGTCTAAGCACAGTCTTTCCCTACTACCTCTCAAATAAAGAGTTACCTGCTAGGTGCACATCTATCCCACGAATTTGTCAGCTCAAAGGAACAAGGCCAGCAGTTATGCTTGACTATACAGAATAAATACAGAGTATGAAAATTGAAATTAGACACACTTATTATAAAATGTGATGATTATTTCCATTCCAGGACCAAATTGAATAAAAAAACCTTATTGATCTGGATTGAATTTCAATTTGCTAAGATTTGAGCAAGCCAACTTCTGCCCAGTAATGTTTGAATAGAAAGGCTTATGAGGCCAATAGTCTGTTCATCACAGGTGATAAAGTTTTTTTTTTTAAGTCAATAAATTACTTTTTACTACAGGAGAAATGTATGCTTTATATGCCAACAAAGAGTTGAAATGCCAGAAGCACTTGAGGACTAAATTAGAGAGCACTTATTTCATCACAACAGAACGCTAATGCCAGTGCTTGATTACAACAATCCATCCAGTTGCATGAATTTGGGCTGCAAGGCACCCAGGCTTTTATATTCATTAGCAAAGTTATTGATTCTGGAAAGTTACCTCTAATAAAACTACACCATTTTCTCAGGCCTGTTATATAGGTGCAGACAAATTATTTGATCAATGATATTGAGCAAAAGTCTCTAATCTCTTTTCCCTCCTCCCAGAATTGTACATGGCGACAAGCAGCAGCATGAAGAGGAGCTGTGGGGCCAGGTTTGATTTGGTTTTATGTAGCTATATAAATATTTGATAATTAAATCAGATTGTTTCAATAAAAATATTAAATAAAAGCTAAAGTTAAAAATGACAAAATAGGCTGGGTGCGTTGGCTTACGCCTGTAATCCCAGCAATTTGGGAGGCCGAGGTGGGTGGATCACTTGAGGTCAGGAGTTTGAGACCAGCCTGACCAACATGGTGAGACCCCATCTCTACTAAAAAATACAAAAGTTATTCGGGCATGGTGGCAGGCGCCTGTAATCCTGGCTACTTGGGAGGCTGAGGCAGGAGAATTGCTTAAGCCCAGGAGGTTGAGGTTGCAGTGAGCCTAGACTGCACCATTGCACTTCAGCCTGGTCAATGAAAGAAAAACTCCATCTCAAAAAAAAAAAAAGACAAAATAGTATAATATTATATTCATAAAAATAATTTTACATTTACACAAAGGTGTAATTCACTGTACATTAGCTTCAGCAAAACATCCATAAGTTATTCAATTTCCAGTTATTGGCTGCGTGAACTTTTATGCCCTTCAGCTCTATCTGTTAAAGAACGTATACCTCCATAGAGCTTCCATAAAATAGTTTTTAATTAATTTAATCAAAGAATATTGTTCCAAGAATATAGTTAATAGACTGAATGGAATTTTTATAAATGAAATTAATAAAGATGGAAATCTGTTACTTAAAAAATAAGATTCTAGCTATTCTATCATTGTGTTTCAATTTTAATTTCAATTCTAATATTTAAATATTAGAATCACCTTGCCAAATTCCACACAAAAATCCTGCTGATATTTTGATGGGAATTGCATTGAATCTATTACATTAATTTGGGGAAAATTAATATTTAAAAATATTGAGTTTTCCAATCCAATCACAAAGTATACCTCACCATTTATTAGAAATTTAATTTTCTCAGCAATGTTTGTAGTTTTTAGTGTGGATATTTTCCACCTATTTTCTTAAATTTACCTCTAAATATGACATATTCTTGATGTTCTTATATAAATATTTAAAGTTCACATTCATAAGAAAATTCAGACCACCAACTGGGAGACATTATTTGTAAAACATATGTTTGACAAAGAACTTGTATGCAAAAGGTATAAATAATTTTTGCAATTAAATAATAACAATATAAAGAAAAATTGCAAATATGGAAAAGATTGAGATACATTTGAAAATAGAAGATACATGACCCACAAGCAGATTAAAAGCTGCTCAACATCATCAGTTATCAGGAAAATGCAAATTAAAATCACAGCAACTTATCCATTCACACACTAAAATTATTACAATTTAAAACCCAATAGTAATAAGATTTGGCAAAAATATGGGGCAACAAAACTTCTCATGTACCGCTGAACAGGTTTATAAAACGGTGCAACCACTTAGGAGAATTGTTTGGCAGTTTCTCAGGCTTAGATATTTGTCCCAAGAATTGAAACACAGGTTCACAAAAATACTTGCCTAGAAATGGTCACAGCAGCTTGATTTCATCATAGCCCCAAAAGAGAGACAACCCAAATGTCCATCAAATCACAGACATGGGAAAATGAATCAACAACATAGATCTCATGTTATTTTAGGTAAGTCTCTTCTAAGTGGACAGGTTTTTATTTTCCAATCACGTAAGACAAATTCTCTAGAAAACTGGACATAGTACCCACCTCACAAGTTCACTGTGAGCATTAAATGAATTGGTTTATTTAACACGTCTCAAACACTGTCTGGAAAATTCAGAGCACTATATATTCAGAGCACTATATATATGAGTCTTGGTTATGAGTATTACTGAACCTTCTATGTGTCTTGCTTTTCCTGTATTTCTTGTTACCTCGTTCCCCTTCCTCATGGCTCCTTTTGAAGATAGTATTTAATTTACATCTCCATTACTGTTCGGAAGCTGTGTCCTTTGTTATACTATTTTAATAGTCACCCTTAAAATTTGAATGTGTGTATAAAACGTAAGTCCTAAAGTTAATCAATGTCTTTACTTTCTTCACCCTCAGATTCAAGGACCTAAGAATGATTTATTTCTCATCATTCCTTTCAAATCACATTTGCAGTTGTATTTTTAAAATTTCTGCCTTGCTTTTATAACCCACAAATTAGACATTGTTTGATATTGAACAAAAGCAAGAGTCAGTTAGATCTACTCTGTGTTCCTTGTCTCCCTTCCTTGATACATTTCAGACCTTCCTTATGGGACCCTATTCTTTGTTTGTTTTTGAAGCCCAACCTTTAGAAGCTGTTTTATGAGGCTTATTTAGAAGTAAACTCTTTCAAAATCTGCTCATTTGTCTTTATTTTGTCCTCATTCTTGAAAGATACTTTAGCCATATAAACTATTCTCCATTGCCCATTATTTTCTCTGAACACATTGAGGGCATTTCACTGTGTTCTCGCTTTGCTCATTGTTTTTGTGGCTCAGCTAGCTGTCAGTCTGAATGTTCCTTCGTAGGATGTGCGCTTGTTTCTTCTAGGTCCCTTTGGGCACTGTAGACGCAGGTCCTCTTTATACTACAATTTTGGCTTGTGTATTGAGGTCCGCATAAACAGTATGGACTTAGGTTCCCAACCATGGCAGCCCAGTGGGTACCACATTAACAGGGGTGAAGTTTTTACTTTTTCTCCATCTTTATGAAGATTGAGACAGGAGTTAGGTAGATTGTTTTTCCATTCTCAGGGGTCTGGCTTTATGCAGATGGTCTCAGGTTTGAACTCCAGGCCACAGGACACTGCGTGTGGTCCCAGGGAGTCTGGTGGCTTCAATGCTAGCTTTGCTCCTCGTGCTGTGCTCCTGCCTAGGTCCTGCCCACATGGACTTCCTTCACCTTCATGCAGGCTCATCCATGCTTTACACGTTATGCATGCCCATTTGTGTGTCCCAACTTAGCATTTTGATTTGTTATATGAATAAAAATCAAGAGAGATGCAAGATCCCTAGTCAGTCCTACTTGTGGAAATCGAAATCCCCTACACATTTTTTCATCCATTTGAATTTATTAAGTTTGAGGAAAATGTCTTAACAAATAAGCAAGTTTGGCTAGTCCTAGAAACTATATCTCTAACTTCTAACTTGGGAGTTACTGTACCAATTATATGGTGAAAAAAATTATAGTTCATAATTATTTGGTATTAAAAAAGACCTAAAAATCATATTTTATTCATTCCTTTTACATCTATGAGGCAAAATGACAATGCAAAATTAAATAAATGTGATTATCTACCAGCAAAATTTGGATTAAAGACTATTTTCATGCGGAAAATGTGATAAAGATAAAACGTCACATAGACTGTGAGAAAAAATGTATTGTTTTCACATATTCTTGTAAATATATTCTTACCCTTTTTGTCTAACGTGTAGCTAAATATCAAAGGGCCATTGACTATATATGTATATAGCCGATGCTGAAAAAGGCTATTGAATTGTTTCAATTAGCAACATGGCAAAAATATTAAAGCCTTTCACATGTTTTTTTTGAGACAGAGTCTCGCTCTGTTGCCCAGGCTGGAGTGCAGTGGCCCAATCTCAGCTCACTGTAACCTCTGCCTCCCGGGTTCACGCCACCTCCTGCCTCAGCCTCCCGAGTAGCTGGGATTATAGGCACACACCACCATGCCCAGCTAATTTTTGTATTTTTTGTAGAGATGGGGTTTCACCATGATGGCCAAGATGGTCTGATCTCCTGACCTTGTGATCCGCCCACCTTGGCCTCCCAAAGTGCTGGGATTACAGGCGTGAGCCACCCTGCCCAGCCCTTTCACGTTTTATATCTTGTAATTTCCTACTCTGCTCTACACCATAGGGATGATCCTTCCAAAAGCATCCTATTTAGATTCTGCTGTTAAATCACCTTTGTTGGCCTGGCCAGTTATCAAATTCAACAGCCCCTTCATCATCAAAGACTCGCCCTCTATCCGCATCCCATTCCTTGCTTCCGCCAATAATTTGACTAGTAAAGAAGTCACTGCATGCCACAAATTGTCAGTGCTGACTTCCTCAACAAGGAAGTTATTTATTTACTTATTTAATATATGAGTGACTCAGATGCACATTCCATCTTGAGAATACCAACTCCTGATGCCAGCTGATTGTCAGTCATGGCTACAACAGAAGACTGGATTCACTCAAATAGTTTAAATAAACACAACGTAATAAAGGGACTACTTACAGAAGTGAAGCAGGGTTGAGGAAAGACACAGGGGATGCTGAGCTACTCAGAGCTGCAGTGACAGCATGCGGAAATACAATTACTGAAGTTCCATAAGGCTGGAATTGTGAGTCTATCCAGGAATAGCTGAATTTGCAGAGGAATGCAGCTGTCCACAGAGAAACAATGGCAAAGGAGCAATGGAGCAGAGAAGACGTCGTCTAATTTCTCTTTACTTTCTACTGTATAATATGGTAGAAGGCTTGCTTTTGGCTGTGCTGGAAAACATACAGAAAGGAAAACCAAAAGATAAGCTTTAGGTTTTAAAATCTCCACTCAAGATGCAGGTGGAAAATTAGAAAGCCACTGTGGTGATCTTAAAATATATCTTGTATATCTGAAGTCAGCTACACAAAGGAGAAAACATCAAAACTAACCGCATTGATTGTGTAGTTTCAGTACCTGTTAAATGCATAATTCCATTGATTCAGTTTGGCAATGGCTGAGCAACTGATTGTAAAGGAAAAGGACCCTAAGATTTAGTATGGCAAACCGAGATAAATTTAAGAACTTCTAGCCCACCAATCTCCTGAAAGCTCTTTGTAGCCAGAATCACCTCTGCCTAAGTTGTTCCTGGCTTGAAGATCTGCTCTGAGAAGAGATACCATGTACATCAATGGAACTACAAAATCTTGAAAACTTATGCCAGAAGGAAGCTGGAAAGCATAAAAAAATTTAATTCTTACAAACTTTTTTTTTTCTGCCTTCTCTTACCTCTCTAGCTATAATTTTGGATTTGTCTATTTTTATTTTCATTTATATCAAATGTTGTTTATATATTTTGAAGCTGTTATGTGATGCTTGCATTTAGGATTCTTGTGTCCTCTTGATGCATTAACACTTACCATTATAAAATGGCTTTCTGTACCTGGCATCCCTCTTTTTCCTGATTTAACATACCCACAGTAGATTTCTTATTATTAGAACTTATGTAGTACATTTTTGTTCTTCCTCTTACTTTTAAAGTGAATTTCTTTTAGATGGAATGTTGTTGTGTCTATGAAAAAAAGTCTATCTTTTAAAATTTAGTATTTAGACTATTTACCTTTAATGTAATTATGGGCATAGTAGGGTTTAAATCTACCATCTTGCTATTCGTTTTCTATTTGTTCCATATTTTTCTTATTTCTTTTGGGTTTCTATCTTTCTCCATGTTAATTGAATATTATTTAATGTTTGCACACTGTGGCCTTATTAGCTACAGCTCTTTATTTTATAGATGTTGTTTTTGGGTTTACAATCTTTAACTCATCACAATATACTTTCAAATAATATTTTACCACTTTGTATATAACATAAGACCATTAAACAGTGTACTTTCTGTCTCCTGTCCATTTTTAATTTATCACAATGTACCTTCAAATAATATTATCCATTTTGGAAATAATATAAGAAACTTAAAACAGTATGCTTCCATTTTTCTCTTTTTTTGAGAATTACCATGCATTTTATTTCTGCATATGTTACAAATTTCAGATGACACTTTCTTCTTGCTTTAAACTGTTAATTTTATTCTAAATATTTTTTTAAATGAGAAAAAAAATTGAATTTACCCCCAAGGTAGCATTCTTGTGTTCTATCTTTTTTGTGTATTGTAAATCCAAGTATCTATTTGATACGATTTTCTTTTATTATAAATAACTTATTTCTGCATTTATTGTAGTGTAAGTCTGCTGTTGACAAATTACCCCAGCTTATTTTTTTCTAAAAAGTTTATCCTCATTTTTGAATGATGCTTTTGCTGTTTGCTGAATTTACAGTACTAGGTTGACAGTTTTTAAATTTTTAAAGTAAAATTCTAACACCTTGGTTTTGCTTCATTTCTGATGAGTTTCAGTCATTCTCGTTTTTGTTTCCCTGTGTGTAGTATGTATTTTTTTCCAGTTGTTTTAAAGTTTTTTCTCCACCACTAGGTTACAGTAGTTTCATTTTGATATAGCTTGTGGTGCTTCTCTTTGTGGTTTGTCCTGATTTTAGTCAGCTGATTGGTGAGTGTATAGCTTTCATTAAACCAGTAAAACGTTTAGCTATTTTCTTTTAAGTATTTTCCTACCTCCTTCCTCCCCATCCTACTCTTGCTTTCTCTCGGACTCTGCTTGCATGTATGTTAGATTGCTGGCTGTTTTTCTACTGTTCACTGATTTTGTATTTTATTTTTAGTCTTTTTTTCTCACCTTGCTTCAGTTTGGATAGTTTCTGTTGCAATATTTTCAAGTACGTCGATCTTTCCTTTCACAGTTTTGAGTATGCTCTTAAATCCAGTGAATTTTTCAATTTAAATATTGTATTCTGGGCCAGGTGTGGTGGCTCATGCCTGTAATCCCAGCACTTTGGGAGGCCAAGGAGGGCGGATCACCTGAGGTTGGGAGTTAGGGACCAGCCTGACCAACATGGAGAAACCCTGTCTCTACTAAAAATACAAAATGAGTGGTGGCACATGCCTGTAATCCCAGCTACTCAGGAGGCTGAGGCAGGAGAATCGCTTGAACTCAGGAGGCGGAGGTTGCAGTGAGCCAAGATCAAGCCATTGCACTCCAGCCTGGGCTACAAGAGTGAAATTCCGTCCCCCGCCAAAAAAAAAATTGTATTTTTTAGTCCCAAGTATTGATACATGGAAAAAGTGTACTACTGCTACCACCATTATCAACATCGTAACAAGTGTTTTATAGCACTTTTAAGACTATAAATGCTTTTATAGATATTCACAGATTTTATGCTCACTGGGGCTTGGTTATTTCCATCTTAAAGATATGAAGTGTGAGGCTCAGAAAATAAGTCAGTTATTCAAACATACTAGGAAAAAAATTGTATGCTAGAACTGAAATCTAAATCTATCCAAGTCAATTTTTATTTGCTACTTCATGCTGCCCATATCTATAGTTGATCTTTTACCATACCATGATCTTAGGAGACTAGGAAACAATAAAAGCACAAGTAAGAAAATGATTCCTTCTATACCTTTCAAACCAAATAGCTATCTAAGACAGCTTATCCAAATAATCCAAGTCAAATAAAAGCATGCTTCAGTTCTCTAGATATTATAAGCAAAAGTGTAAAAGATAGCTTTGTGCCTCCAGTGAAGAGTAGTCAGGCAACCAGAAGGCATACCTAGCGATATAATATTTATTATTTCCTGAGCTTTTATTGCTCGGTGTTCAATAGTCCTGTGAGATAGTTCTCATTATTCTTTATTTATACATGAGAAAACTTTCTCACAGAAGTCGCATAACTTGCTCAGCGTCCCATGGATAGTAAGTGGCCCAGGCAGCACTTGAGTCCAGGTCAGTCTTGCTTTTTCCCTTTCTTATTCACTGTCCTACCTTGCCTCTATGTTTGTGTCCCTGCTTAGTCACTTCTGTTGCACTGTTGATTTGTCTTTTTTTAATATACATGTGATTTATTTACTGCAATTGACAAATAATTGTATCTATTTATGGCATTCAACACAGTGTGTGGTTTTTTCTTTTTCTTTTTTTTTTTTCTTTTGAGACAGATTCTTGCTCTGTCACTGAGGCTGGAGTGCAGTGGCATGATCTCAGCTCACTGCAGCCTCTGCCTGCTGGGCACAAGCGATTCTCCTGTCTCAACCTTCCAAGTAGCTGGGGCCATCCAGGCATGCACCACTGTGCCTGGATTGATTATTTATTTATTTATTTATTTATTTATTTATTTATTTATTTATTTATTTATTTATAGAGCCCTCTTATAGAAGTCTCCCTGTATTTCCCAGGCTGGTCTCAAACTCCTGGGCTCAGCAGTCCTCCTGCCTTGGCCTCTCAAAAGCCCTGGGATTACAGATGTGAACCACTGCACCTGGCCTAACATGATGTTTTGAAAAACATATATATTGTGAAATGGATAAATCTAGCTAAACACATACTTTTTTTTTGTTTGTGGTGAGACCACTTAAAGCCTACTCTTTCAGCAATTTTCAAGTATATCACCATGGGGTACAGTAGATCTCTTAGACCTGTCCTTACTGTCTAGATGACATTTTGCGTCCTTTGACCAACATGCTGATTTATCTTTAACATATTGTTTTGCTACATTGTGGTAGGCAGAACTTTGGTCTTTGTGATCTCAGCCACCTAGTGTTACATCCTTTTATGTTACATGGCAAAGAGGCTTTGCAGATGTAATTAATGTTACTCCTCAGTTGACTTTAAGAAAGGGAGATTAACCTAGATTATGCAGGTGAGCTGGATCTAATCTCATGAGCTCTTTAATCATTGGAAGAGGATGGTAGAAGAGAAAATCAGAGATTATAAGTGAAAAGGTTGGAGATGTCATTACTGGCATTCAAGATACAGGGGGCCAGAAGCCACGGAATATGGGTGGCTTCAAAAGCTGAGCCAATAGCTAGCAAAATCATGAGGACACTCACTCCTATAGCAACATGGAGCTGAATTCCACCAACAATATAAATGAGCCTGCAAGCAGGTTCTCCCTCAGAGGCTCCAAAGAAGAGCCCAGGCCAGCTGACAGCTTGACTTGCACCTTGTGTGCCCCTATGTAGAGAACCCAGTCAAGCCATGCTGCACTCAGACTTCTGACTCGTGGAACCTATAAGATAATAAAGAGGTGCTGTGTGAATTTATTATGGCAGCAATAGCAGGCTAATACATACTGTAGGGACAATTAATTTCAAATTTTTGTGTGTGAACTCTCCTCATTCACTCTCATGACACACAAACACCTTCACCCACACACTCTCAGAGATACTCAAGTTGTATACTTTCAGAAGAGGCTTTCTCTGTTTTTAAAGTCTGCGGTTCTCAGCATTCTCACTGAGCCATGCCATCACTTTTGTGTCACTTCGGACAGCCTTCCCTGCTGTCTGTCATCTTCAGCTTTTTCTTGCATTGTCTGTTTTCCCTTTTCCCTGTTTGCACCTCAGTTCTTCTGTTTTCTGTTAATTTTAGGACCTGATTATATACACAGCTAGTCCACAAACACATGTATAGTTTTCTTCACAAAAAATCAAGGAAGGACATTGCATTGTGTGGAGTGTTTGCATCTTCATATTTTTATTTTATACTTACTGCAAAGTGGCATGTGGATGCTTTTCTACTGCTGGATACAAAGGTGTCTATTAAGATAGAAATATTCTTCATACACGTGCTGTAGGATTCTTGGAACTGAAGAAAATTTGGCCTCTGAAAAACTATATTACAATCATAAGAATTATATTTGATAGAGTTTCTAATATTTTATTAACATCAGGAGATTCAATTGAAGTCAATATTTGCAATTTAAATGTGGTATTAAGCACTTTGTTTAAAGGCAGAAGAATTATAATGCATCGATCTGTATGTTTATACAAATTTGACAACTATAACACATGCCACTTAAATAAAACCGTATTTACCATGCACAGTCTCATATAAATACAAGCTGTAAGTCTAAGAGCCACCCTAAATTCCATTCTCTCCTTTACCTCCAGTGACTAGTCCGTCCCCAAGGTGAGCTTATTTTTCTTCCTGAGTGACCCTAAGGGGTAAAAATAGATTTGATAGTTGGAGACGATATGATTTGCGGTTGTACAGAAAAACTTTTAACTACTGACACTATACAAAGCTCTAACTTGTCCTTTGGAGGAAACTATTTTTCTTACTAACATTTACTGACTAGACATTTAGTGGGAATATCAGGGAATGTGCTGGTATCCAATGGTTGGTTGCAGGTCCCTTTCAAAAATGGGCATTGCCAATTCTGCGTCAACATCATTGCTTACACAGCTGCAGAGAGCACATTCTTCCAGGAGCACCTTCAGGGCTTTCCGAGAAGCTTCTGGGCTTTGTTTGTTTGGAATCCTAAAGCAAGCAGCCTTTCCCGAAAAGAATGTCCTCAGGAAATACTTTGGAATAAATTAAATGATATTTTTAGGCATTTTTATCGATCTGTTGTTTAGAGACAATTTTGAATCTGTTGACTTATTTTGCGATAAGCAGAACTTTTACAGCTTCTCAATGGAATCTGATTTCTAGATTTACTTGCCACCTTGAAATGATAATTATATTGTTTTTGAGAAGTAACATCTTTGTTTCCATAACATAAGACTTTCAGCTTATAACACAATGTAGGATTGGGGCTTACTTTTTTAAAAGCACTGATTTATTTGAAACCTGTCTAAATTTGGCTAGGTTTCATAATTGGAGCAATCATCAATATAGTGTGAATGACCTTATACAATATAATTTTATTAAATAAAATATTTTTATTAAAATTAAATGAAGTCATAAAAATTTGATTTTTTTCTAAAGAAAAAATGTATTGAAATCCATGGACCTAAAATGTGGCCTATTATTAAAAAAATCCTATTTAAATATTCTTTTGAAATAGATACATATTTCTAGCATATTTTATTCACCCAGTACTTATTCTTTTATGAGAATTACTCCACAGAAAGTCATCTTGTTTTATGAAAATAACTGAGAAAGTAATTTTTTTTCTTCCTGACAACATTTAAATGTTGGAAGCCACATCTTTATTAAGTTACATTCAGCTGATTGAATTTATGAAATTAATCCATGAGGTCAAAAAAGAATGAAATAAGTATAGTATTCAAAAGATATCACTAACAAAAATCATTGATAAATTTAAAGAAGTTATTAACATATAACAATGTTAAGTAGTTCATTATACTTTAAACTATTTCCAGTCTATTTTTAGTTAAAAAGTAAATCTGCTAATATTTTCCCCCCAAATTCATTATTTCACTGAATTCCTCTCATCTGAACATAGCTTAGCTGTATTAAGATGTTGCATAAGACGGCTCTCAGAAGCTATTTAATTTATTCTAATTAACAAATGTCTGCATTCTTAATGTGTTAATTATTAGGGCTCCCCAATCTCTTATTCGATTTTTTCATTCAACAAGTATTTATTGAATGCTTATTATGTCAAACCCTCTTCTAAATATTGGAATAATAGTAATAAAACAAATCAAAGTTTATACCCTCAAGGAGTTTATGTTGTAATGAAGGATGCAAACAGTATATACACACTGCAATGTCAGCTAGTGATAACTTTTGAGAGAATAGTGAAATAACGTACATACAGGGATAGAAAGTGATGGGAAAGCCTTGTCTCCACCGTCCTTCTTTTCCTCTCAGAGCTCCAGCCAAGTATTTTCTCCAGCAGTCGTGTTAAACACACTCCCTTCTGCTATTAGGCATGTCCTGACCCCTCTGTCTGAAACACTTGCGCTTTGCCTAGCTAACTGCCATTCTTCAGTCACAGTCAAATACTGCTCCACAGGCCAGCCTTCCCCACTCCCAGCCATGCTCCCAGAGCATCATGAAACTTCCATGAAATTTGACATTGTTTGTATGATGATTTGCTCACTCTATTCTCCTCACTAGAGCATGGGATTATATATATATGTAATCTTTTATATATATATTACTATATATGTGGCATAGAGTGAATGTTCAATAGAATTAGTTGAACGCATTATTTTAAATATAATATACCAAGAAGACAGGTTCCAAAGACCACATATTTTAACCATTCTGTTTATACGGGATGTTTAGAAAATGCAATTCTATGGAAAAAGAAGGTAGATTAGTGTTTATGTTACCGAAACACCAGGGGTTCTTTCAAGGTACTACTACTCGCTGCACAGAAAGCCAATGATTGAGACGACGAGTATTGCCAAGGAAGAATCTTTAATCAGGTGCTGCAGCTGAGGAGATGGAAACTCACTCTCAAATCCATCTCCCTGACCCACTAAAACCAGGAGTTTATATAACAGGGAAAAAATGCAACTGTGTGTAAGAAAACAGGAACTAGGGAGACGCAAGGAAGCCATCATGGTGAATAAGGGGTCTGGCATCTCATTGTCCGGATATGATGATCTGGTGAGTTTCAGTTGTTTGATCCTTTTTTTTTTGAGAGACCTGATGGTCATTTTCTGAGGCAGGAACTCAGATTAAACAAATAAAAGTTTCAAGCTTTAAGATTAGAAGGGTCAATTCCTATATTTATCAAAAAATATCTATGAGACCACTGGGTCGGTTTCATTTACCCAGGGCTGAGAGAGGGAATTGGGATTCACTGCTCACTGGCCTGAGGGAAATTGCTGGAAAGATGGAAATGTTCTAAAACTGGGTTATGGCGATGGTTGCAGACTAAGCAAGTTTACTGAAATCATTGAATCATACATGAAAATTAGATGAATTTTATATGTAAATTGTATCTCAATAAAGGTCTTTTTATTTTATTTTATTTTTTTCTTTTTGAGACAGCGTCTTGCTCTGTTCCCCAGGCTGGAGTACAGTGGCACGATCTTGGCTCACTGCAACCTCTGCCTCCTGGGTTCAAGCAATTCTCCTGCCTCAGCCTCCCAAGTAGCTGGGACTACAGGTGTGCGTCACTGCACTTGGCTAATTTTTGTATTTTTAGTAGAGATGGGATTTTACCATGTTGGCCAAGCTGGTCTTGATCTCCTGTCCTCAAGTGATCTGCCCACCACAGCCTCCCAAAGTGCTGAGATTACAGGCGACAGCCACCACGCCCAGCCTCAATAAAGGTCTTTTTTTTTTTTTAAAAAAAAAAAAGGAAGTGACTAGGGGAAGTGTAAGGATGTGGGGGTGGCCAGGGAAGGTCTTTTTAAGGAGATGCTATTTGACTAGAAAACTGACATGAAGGCAAGAGCCCTGAAGATGTCTTGGGACAGAGGGCTCCTGGCAGGGGAGCAGTGGGGATCTTAGGTGCATTGCTATGTTGGAAGAACAGTGGGGAGTCCAGGTGGCTGCATCAAGGTGGAATGGGGGCCACAGGAGGAAGCAGAGGCTAGGGAAGAGCCAGTTAGGTATGTGAGGTTTGGTTAATTAGGGTCAGGTATTGAATTTTATTTTAAATGTGATGAGACACTATTGAAGGATTTTAGCAGGAGAGCAACATAATTTGGTTTACATTTTGACAGTCACTTTGGCTGCTGTATGGAAAAATAGAAGCAGGAAGCCCAGATAAGAAATGGAGTAGCCAGTCATGAAATGGTGGTGTTATGGATCAGGGTGGTAACGGTGGAGGCGGTGAAAAGTATCTATCTTATAGATAGAAATATGTGAGAATATCACAGCCTATTCTAAAAACTGCAGAATCATTGAGTGAATATAGTTGGGGAAGTGGGTGGAGCAGAACAGCGAAGAAGAGAGTAAAGAAGTGTGTGGGGTCAGATTACATGAGGCCTTATAGGGCGTGGGACAGATTTCGCTTCATCTTAAATGCAGTGAGAAGTCATTGGAGGATTTCAGGTGCGGAATGATACAGTCGGACTCACTCACATAAAGATTATTCTGTCTACCATGTGGAGAAGAGATCACAGGGGAAGAAGTGTAGAAACCCGAGAGCAAGTTAAGACACTAATGGCAGAGGTTAGGCAAGAGATGGTGGTGTAGATTGGGATGGTGGCAATGCAGATGGAAAAATAAGCGTATACAAGGGCTCCTTTAGAATTGGAACAGATGGGATAACTGGATATGAGGAAGAGGAAAATAAAGAGTGAAGCATTTTTGGTTTGGGTAACTGAGTTACGGTAGTTTTTTTTTTTTTGAGATGGAGTCTCACTCTGTCACTCAGGCTGGAGTGCAATAGCACGATCTCAGCTCACTGCAACCTCCACCTCCCAGGTTCAAGCAAGTCTCCTGCCTCAGCCTCCCGAGTAGCTGGGACTACAGGCGTGCACCACCACACACAGATAATTTTTGTGTTTTTAGTAGAGACCAGGTTTCACCATGTTGGCCAGGATGGTCTCGATCTCTTGACCTCATGATCCACCCGCCCTGGCCTCCCAACGTGCCGGGATTACGGGTGTGAGCCACTGCACCCAGCCCAGTTACAGTAGTTTACTCCAGAATAATAATACATGTATAAACATAGGTTAAATACATACTTAAAAGAACATTAGAGTTCTTTTTTGTTTTTCTTTGATGTTTGGCTTTGATTTAATGGGATTTTACTATACACATTACTCTTAAGGAAGTCTTTAACACTCAACACTTTAAAGTGCTTGGTACTTAGTAGGCTTAAGTAATATTTTATCAAACTGAGCTGGAGAGTTCTCAGATATTGTTCTCACCTCAAATTCAGTCATCCCTTGGTATCTGCTAGGGATTGCTTCCAGGAACCCCATGAATTTTTTTACCAAAATCCACAGACGCTCAAGTCCCTTATACAAAATGGTGTTGTGTTTGCATGTCACTGACACACGTACTCCGTATACTTAAACCATCTCTAGACTCCCTATAATACCTAACACGATGTAAATGCTAGGGAAACAGTTGTTTTACTGTATTGTTTGGGGAATAACATCAAGTCTGTACATTTTTCAGTAGAGATGCAATGATCACAGGCCTAACTGCCTTTTCAGTCTGCACGTGGCTGAACCTATGGATGCAGAGCCCGTGGGTGCTGATTGCTAACTGCATATCCTACTTCTAATCCTTTTGTATGGAGTGAGCTTCCAAAAACCTTCTGAAACATTAAGTCATCCTCTTCTTTGAAGTCTGTCTGTGAATCCTCACGGCTGTCAGCGTGAGAACAAAAGGCTGTAGTAGCGCACACAATGTCCTTCATCTCAGTAGCTTGATTGTTCAGCATCTTTTTGACCCAGCCTCTCCTATTGTCCTTGGTTCAGTAGCCGATCTACTGAACTGTGTAACTGAATTACAGTTCCTCAAGCACGGTGCTCTCTTCGTTTGGAATGCCCTACTGCTCCTGTTATTATTATGATGACACATTGGTGATTTTCTTCCTATGAGAATCTTCTCTAATTTCCCAAGTATAAGTTAGCTATCCTCCTGTGTGTGCCCTGAACCCTGTACATCCCCATCATCACAGTAGTTCATTGCCTTGTAATTGCTTGTTCGCTTTTATGTTTCTCTCATTGGACAATATATTCCTTAAAGCCAGAGATTTTTCCCTGTAATATTATCCTCAGAACTTAATATAGTACATGTTGTCATACTAAAACCTTGATAAATACAACATATGTAAGTCAAGGAAAATTATTAGAGAATACAGTTCCTAGGGAAAGTATGTATTTAGACCACACGACTGAAGCAAGAGGTCTGGGGAACACCCATATTCAAGGAATGGGGAGGCACAAAAGGCATTAGAAGAAAAAGAAATGGGATAGCCGTGAAAGCACAAGAACAAGTTCAGAGTGTTTATCACGGCCGTCTGGGAAAAAGAGAATTTCAAGAAATGAATGATCAGTCACGTCAAATGCTTATGAAAGTCAGGAATAATGGCTGTGAAATGTCCAATCAACTTGGCAATTAGAAATACACTGATGACTTTATGAAGCAGTTTCAGTATGTTGGTTGAGACAGAAGCCAGATGATGGGGTGCTGCATAATAAATGGCACATCACGGGGTGATGACAGCACAGCCGTGCTTTAATATGGCAGGAAACACAATGCGTTCTGTGGCATCCTCCTACTCACTCTCTTCTGTGGATTGTGACTCCTGGTGACTGACAGATGTTTAATTTCTTGAGGGCAAGCAAAGTCATGGCTTTAATATGCCTGAGAATAATGATGGATGATGCAACTTTGGATAAGCCTGTAGAAGAGACAAGAGAAAGGAACAGGTGTAGAAAAGCTCTGAAGGGGGCTGGGCGCAGTGGTTCATGCGTGTAATCCTAGCACTTTGGGAGGTCGGAGGGGGGCAGATAGTGAGGTCAGCAGTTCGAGACCAGCCTGACCGACATGGTGAAACCCCGTCTCTACTAAAAATACAAAAATTAGCCGGGCACCTGCAATCCCAGCTACTCGGGAGGCTGAGGCAGGAGAATCATTTGAACCCAGGAGGTGGAGGTTGCTGTGAGCTGAGATGGCGCCACTGCACTCCAGCCTGGGTGACAGAGCGAGACTGTGAAAAAGAAAAGAAAAGAAAAGAAAAGCTCTGAAGGGAGAATTCTTGAGTGTGTGATGTTTGAAAGACTAGACTAAAGGGCAGTTCAGTGGGACAGTGGGTGGAATTTGCAGTGGATACCAGAACAGACTTTGGGAAGAGAGATTTGGCCAAGAGACTGCATCCTGCAGATCTCCACTGACAGAGGATTAGTGACCAAGAGTCTGGCCACTGAGCTGAAATCCATCATTCACTTGTGCTGTAACCACATTCCCATGGGCTGCTCTCCAGCCAATGACTGAGGTGGAAGCAGGGATGCCTGTCCTGGGAGCCATGAGCTCCTCTGATGGCTGAGGTTGACTCATGGACTTCTAGTAGCTTTGCTGAACCTTCCATAGAGTGGAAAGCAGCCTAAGATGTTTTCTCGCAGACTCCTCTGGCTCCTTCACCATTTCTTTTTACAGTAGTTTTCTTAATAACATCCTTGCATGTTTAATCCTGTGCTGATATCAGCTTCTCAGAGGGTCCAGACCGATATAATATCTAATGGGTATTTTTATTTTTGAAGGGAGGTGAATTGCTGTGTTGTTAGTGTTGTACCCTTCTGTCATTCATGTTTCTTCAAGATATATTCAGTAAAATACCCATTTCTCACTAATGCTGGTTAGAGTAGGTCTTTTTTTTTTTTTTTTTTTGAGACATAGTCTCCCTCTGTTGCCCAGGCTGGAGTGCAGTGGTGCCATCTCGGCTCACTGCAACTTCCGCTTCCTGGGTTCAAGTGATTCTCCTGCCTCGGCCTCCTAAGTAGCTGGGATTACAGGTGCCCGCCGCCATGCCCGGCTAATTTTTTTTGTATTTTTAGCAGAGCGGGGTTTCATCATGTTGGCCAGGCTGGTTTTGAACTCCTGGCCTCAAGTAATCCGCCTGCGTTGGCCTCCCAAAATGCTAGGATTATAGGCTTGAGCCACCACACCAGGCCAGGTCTTCTTTCTTGAGGGGAGGGACAAAGTGAAATAATGAGAACTGCTCTGCAATGTCTTCTTCAGAAGAGAAGCTGCCCATAGAACAGAGTCCCATGTAGATGATACAGTGATATTAAACAGAACATTCCCCACAGAAGTTTAATGCGATAAGTATCAAGGTGACGCTTATAAATGCTAATGCAAGAATGCCATTCAGGAGTCTTGCTTTATACCCAAAAAAATGATGTGTTCCTGATTGTGGAATATCTTTACAGGTAGAAGGCAGGTAATAGTTATATAGAAATAAAACAAAAATAACAATGTATAGGATACAGCCTCAAAGATTCCCAGAATATTAGAGCTACAAGGCACGTTAGAGACCATCTCCTAATTTTAAATGCTCTTTTGAATATTCTAGTGAGAGAAGCTGCAGCCTGTTGAGACTCCACGAGATTAAAGACATGAAAAGAGGAAATATGCATGAATGCCCGCGTGGAGAACCACCCCCACCTGCTGCTCCCGCTCTAATGATCACGCCCATTGTCAACTGAGGGATGGCTCTGTGCCTTGTCCTTGCATTACACGGACCAAGAACACTTCACAGGACTCAGAGAGGTAAATAAGAGAAACCTGTTTTTATAGAGGATGAAAATGAAGCACACAGGGAGTAAAGTGTCCAATGCGAAAATCCCACCTGAACTGGCTTTAGAAACCGTGTATTTACTTTTTCATATAATTTGTTTATCTAGAGGGAAAAAATAACAGATGTGTTTAATGGCTTTGGAAACATTTAAACAGGTGGACCTCAGAATATGTGAAACGAACATATTGCCATTGTTTATTATAATTTTCCTTCCTTCTGTTTCTGCTTAAAATTCCTCAAGGCCTTTGGATTTGCAAAAAAAAATGAGCATTTGCTTTATTATGTTGCTTAATAGAAACAATTTTTTAAAGTACTGATTTATGCAGTGACCAAAATACTGATTCTAAACAACAAAACATGCAGCTGTTACGAATCCTGGATGAGCTCTGGAAATGTGTGGTATTGTCTTGCAAAGAAGCTGTTTTTGTTCTAGTCAAATATGGAAATTAGTTTAGAAACTTCATTTTAATATATAATTGTGATTTCAGTGTTACCAGTAAATATTAATGTCCTTTTCTAACAGTCTTAATTTCCTTTTCGCAACTCCCTTGAGTTATATATTTTATTGAAGCATTTATTTACCATCAAGAGAAAAAATAACATAACCATGTGTACTGAAATGTATGGCTTACAGGCCAAAGAGTTAAGGAAACTAAATTTGTTCTCCCACCCCCTTACTTGTGCTATGCACTTAAAAAGAAAACTTTCAAAGTCTACTGTTCTTACTTTTACAATTTATGATGTAGTGAATCCTATTCACATTGTGTACTGAGGTAGGTCAGAATTTCTTCTCACCCTTTCCCTCTTCTTTTTTTTTTTTTTTTTTTTTTTTTTGAGACGGAGTCTTGCTGTGTTGCCCAGGCTGGAGTGCAGTGGCGCAATCTCAGCTCACTGCAAGCTCCGCCTCCTGGGTTCACTCCATTCTCCTGCCTCAGCCTCTCCGAGTAGCTGGGACTACAGGCGCCCGCCACCACGCCCGGCTAATTTTTTGTATTTTTAGTAGAGACGGGGTTTCACCGTGGTCTCGATCTCCTGACCTTGTGATCCGCCCGCCTCGGCCTCCCAAAGTGCTGGGATTACAAGCGTGAGCCACCGCGCCCGGCCACCCTTTCCCTCTTCTAACATGACCTGTTCTTTTGCATCGTGAGTCATAGAAATGTAAGCTAATACATAAAGTTTTTGAAAAGATGAGGAAAGAGCCAGAGAAATAATAATGCCCTGAGGTTGTGCTATAAGGTGTGTTCCACATTGGCAAGAAGTCCTTTGCTTGGTAGATGTGTTCCTATAAGCCTAAAAGAAAGGGCAGGTGGCCGTCATACTCCCCTCACCCTCCGGACACAATCACCTGAGACCATTCACTAGGCCTTCCCACGGAAAGCCCAGGTGAAACTGAAGGACAAGCCTTCTGAGATGGACAGAAAAAGAAAAACGTGAAATCCGACGGTAAGGGTAAAAGGCCACAGAGACTTAGAACTGTAAGGTAGGGAGGAAGGAATGTGGGAGCCCAGAGAGACAGGTCCTCTGTGGCCCTAACAGTAGACTGTCCGTGGAGCCACAGAGAGCACGAGGAAACTCAGTCAAGGATATTCTGCACCACTCCAAGCATGTGTTTGATCATAGGATGGGTTTATAGTTTTTATTCTTGGTTTCGGTCTCTCTTTTTTTTTCTTCTTACATGTTGTAGTGTTGGGATTCACTCAGATGGTGGCAGAAATATTACAGGGAAATATGAGGGAAAGTTATAGGGAATAGTCACACACCTTTCGGAAGGCTGAAAGGTTACATAGCTTGTAATAATTGAACAGGCTGAGGCAGCCGGTTCTTACCTTAGAGCATTAGGTCATAGGGTAAATACTAGGGACAACAGAGGCTTCCCCAGTTAAGTCTGTTTACCCCACCTCCATTAACTCACCTTTGAGCCAGATGGCCCTCTTGCGGGGAGGCTGACTAGGGATATTGCCCCCTAATGGTATTTACCTTAGACCTCGGTACCTGAGCTTTCATCCTTCCTAGAACTACTCTCTTAACCATGTTAATTATCCACAAGTGTGTTGACTCAGAGCTTCTGTTGTTAATTGTATACCAAATAAATGCCTGGAGTGCGAGCTGCCTCAGGGCCGGTGCAGTGACAAACCTCTCCTGGTGTGCAGGCGGTCACGCACTCAGCAGGACTGGCAAAGCTGAGTATCTGCATGTCAGTGTACGTTCTGTTCGTCCGTCGTTTGGGGCAGACCCCCGAAGCTAATGCCCTCAAGTATGAGGAGCAATACCTCACTATAGACTTAGTTGTGAAAGGTTTTTAAAATTAATGAGACAGTAATCAGGTATTTTAAACAACCGAATTTTACAAACCCTCATAACATTGAGTGGGAAAAGAATTTAGATATCACAATCAACTCCTTGATCTTACACATAAAGAAACTGATGATCAAAATGTGAAAAGATCTTCCCAAGTTAGTATTACACATGATCAGTGGATATGATACTAGAGCCAGTCTTTGATCTCCAATTCCAGTTTTCTTACTATAATAAGGTGGATTACTTGTGAGGGAACCAACCAGATAAAGTAAAAAAACTACAGTTTCTATGAGGGTCCACATACTTTCTTGACAGCGGAGTAAGAGAAAATGTGGCAAGTGGCCATTGGGCGCTCCAGGTGTCTTAGAGTGGTTGACATAGTTCCTGAACAAGAGTGGAAATCCAGCCGGGCGCGGTGGCTCACGCCTGGAATCCCAGCACTTTGGGAGGCTGAGGTGGGCAGATCACGAGGTCAGGAGATTGAGACCATCCTGGCTAACACGGTGAAACACTATCTCTACTAAAAATACAAAAAGTTAGCCGGGCGTGGGGGTGGGCGCCTGTAATCCCAGTTACACTCGGGAGGCTGAGGCAGGAGAATTGCTTGAACCGGGGAGGCGGAGCTTGCAATGAGCAGAGATGGTGCCACTGCACTCCAGCCTGGGCGACAGAGTGACTCTGTCTCAAAAAAAAAAAAAAAAAGTGGAAATCTAGGTGGATTCAGGGATAGAGAATGGTAGCAAAAAGAGAGCGAGAGGAGAGAGAGAGAAGAGTAAGGAGCACAGAAATAGAAAAAGCATCTGGTAGTGAGATGAGTTGGAATCTGGGGAGAGGGCCCTGTGTCCAGGCAGGCTTCTTACTGAGCTGTCTACTTGCAGAGCCCCGCACCCACAGCACCAGGTCAGTGGTTTGTCTGTCTGTGCGCACCCCCCTTTCTGTGCTCTTTTCTGTATCACAGGGGACTGGATATCTGCAAGCTACATTTTCCACACTCCCTTCTGACTGATATTTAATAAGATTTTGATAATGGGAGGCACTGGCAAGAAATGAGAAGGTGAGAGAAAGGGCAAATCCATATTTTTAGTCATTGTTTTTCCTGGTAGTGCCCTTGGCAGCAGTAACCACAGTGACAAGTGGATACAAGCCCGGGTTCCCTCTAAGGCGGCACAGTTCCAACGGCAGCAGCAGCAGCAGCTGCTCTACAGCTTCGTAGCACCAGTACTCCTGGGCCCTGGCCCTTGCTGTATCAGGAGCGTGAGCTCCTGGCTTCCTGAGCAGTGGCAGCGGCAGTGCTCACTGCAGCCAGCAGTGGCTAAAGAAGGAACTCCAGCCTCCTCAGCCCACAGCCGTGTGGACTTGGGGTTACACCATTGCTCTTTGGGGTTGTTTTTGGCTCATGGAGTGGTTGTGGCATCCTGCAGTTACGAACAGCAGTTCCTCAGGTACCAGTCTCTGGGGAGCCTCATCCCCTTCTTGTTCCTTCCTGGCTGCTTCTTTGTAACGTTTAAAATCAATGTTCAAATCCAATGTGTTTGAAATGCTTAGAACTGGTTTTGTTTTCCTAACTGGACAGGAGACACACAAGCACTACGCGATCCTTCTACGTCATGCTCTTAAAAAATACGGCAAAGTTTTACATTATTCATCCATTTCTGCTGTTTCCATGAAACTGACAATATACAAAGACCAGCGTATGTGGGGCCCTGGAATATGTCAGTTTATATTTCTATCGTGTCAGTTTTCTTAGGGTATATGGTGAATATAAATATGACTATTATAATTAAGTGGCTGTGCATTTTCATATTAGAATTCATTATGTTGCCTTTTCAGTACAAGCACTTTCTGTGTAGTGCTTGAGCATATAGGTAAGTCAGGTGGCCACCTGCACAGTGTGATTTGAAGGTGTGAAGGTATCTATCACCTCAAATGGTGATTAAATTTAACAGGTGCATATTTTGTAGTGAAAAAAAATACAGTCGGCCTTCCATATCCACGGGTTCTGCATCCATGGATTCAACCAACCAAGGATAAAAATATTTTTTAAAAATTGCATCTGCAAGTTAATTATAATGCTCAAGAAAATTCACAACATGAATGAAATGTTACAGAAGTTATAAATCCATTGTGTTTATCAGTAGCTCATTTTTGAAAAGGGTCTTTGGATTACAGATTTCCACTTCTTTTGCAAAGAAACATTGAGGTGAGAATTTTTTGGGTACTCTTTAAACAACAGTACATGAGTTTAATACGTATTTTTTAAAGCCAGTAAATAACATTTTTCTGTGTCCACTTTAAAGTGTGTTGGGTATATAAGTGAATTGGACTGTATTTCTAATATATGTGTAGGTTTAATTTTATACAGTTTTTAAATTGTTCTGTGATTAATCGGCCATTGAAAATGACCTTTTTAATTGTTGAGATTTACTGACTGGACTTACATGGAAGGATTTGTATATCCTCATCATATATATATATAAAAATATAAATATAAATATATATGGTGTATATATATGGTGCATATATATGGTGTGTGTGTATATATGTATTTGGTATATATATGGTGTGTGTGTATATATACATATATACACCATATATATACACATATATATACCATCGTTCATTTGTACGGTGAAAAATACTCTTTTTTGGTGTAAAAAGTTTATTTTCTTTGCTAATAGTGTCAGTTTGTAAAAAAAGAATTCATCCTTACTGAATATCTATAGACCTTTTTGGTCAGTATTCCCTAAACAACACAGTATAAGAACTATTTACATAGCATTCACATTGTATTAGGTATTTTAAGTAATCTAAGGATGATTTAAAATATACAAGGGGATGTGCATAGGTTATATGCAAATACTATGCCATTTTGTATCAGGGTCTTGAGCATCCACGGATTTTGATGTTAGCAGGAGGTCCTGGAACCAATTCCACATGGATACAGAGGGACATCTCTCTCTCTGTGATATTGTTATATTATATCGTATCGTTTATATCATATATTTATATATTGGTAATATTTATATATCAGTTTAAAGGATTGTTATAAAAGTTGATTTTAAACCACAACAGCAACCAAAATGATTATGTGATGTTACAGAGGAATATGGTTGCCATCTTTTGTGTGTGTGTGTGTGTGTGTGTGTGTGTGTGTGTGTGACAGAGTCTTGCTCTGTCGCCCAGGTTGGAGTGCAGTGGCGCGATCTTGGCTCACTGCGAGCTCCGCCTCCCAGGTTCACGCCATTCTCCTGCCTCATCCTCCCGAGTAGCTGGGACTACAGGCGCCCACTACCATGCCTGGCTAAAATTTTTTGTATTTTTAGTAGAGACGGGGTTTCACCGTGTTATCCAGGATGGTCTCCATCTCCTGACCTGGTGATCCGCCTGCCTTGGCCTCCCAAAGTCCTGGGATTACAGGCGTGAGCCACCCCACCCAGCCTATGGTTGCTATCTTTAATAAATATTATGGACATAAGAGAAAGAGAGAGAATGCTGCTAGGTCACTTAAAAATGGAGATGTGATGTTATGGGAATGTTCTTGTCTACATGTAATCAACACATAGAATCTTTATAATAGGTGTCAAGAAATTTCCCATTCAGGAGAATTCTGTAGGTGAAGGTTCAGAGGGAGCCATGGCTAGATGCTGGGCAGGGGAGGGTTAGATGCAGCCTCACTGGAGGGGTCGTGTTCTGGAAGTGATATCTAACATCCCCCCATTATCTGGAACCCCCCATTATCTGCAAGTGATATCTAACATCCCCCCATTATCTGGAAGTGATATCTAACATCCCCCCATTATCTGGAAGTGATATCTAACTTCCCCCCATTATCTGGAAGTGATATCTAACATCCCCCCATTATCTAGAAGTGAATATCTAACATCCCCCCCATTATCTGGAAGTGAATATCTAACATCTCCCATTATCTAGAAGTGAATATCTAACATCCCCCATTATCTAGAAGTGAATATCTAACATCCTCCCATTATCTGGAAGTGATAACGTCCTCCCATTATCTGGAAGTGATAGGTAACATCCCCCCATTATCTGGAAGTGATATCTAACTTCCCCCCATTATCTGGAAGTGATAGCTAACATCCCCCCATTATCTGGAAGTGATATCTAACTTCCACCATTAGTGACACTCCTCTATGTTTCAAGTTATGTATTTCAAGAAAGCCCTTGTTAGAATAACAGGAAATTTATTGGGGAGAATAGCACAATGTCTTCTTTTTTTTTTTTTTGAGACAGAGTTTCGCTCTGTCGCCCAGGCTGGGGTGCAATAGTGTGATCTTGGCTCACTGCAACCTCTGCCTCCCAGGTTCAAGTGATTCTCCTGCCTCAGCATCCCGAGTAGCTGGGATTACAGGCATGTGTCACCAACCCCGGCTAATTCTGTATTTTTAGTAGAAACGGGGTTTCTCCATGTTGGTCAGGCTGGTCTTGAACTCCCGACCTCAGGTGATCCGCCTGCCTCGGCCCCCGCAAAGTGCTGAGATTACAGGAATGAGCCACCGCACCCGGCCACAATGTCTTTATCAATCTACACGTAAGGAATTTTCTGGTAAAATAGTGCTAGGCAGATTGCAAGTGGGAGCAGTGACATTGGGTTTGAACAACAAACTTAAAAGAAAAGAAACAAAGAAAAGAACACATAAACTGTAGGCTGGGTTTTTGTTTTTTTTTTTTTTGGGATGCAATGAGAAGAAAAAATGAGGTACTAGGCAGTCAGTTCTTTTCTAGCCTGAGATTAAAGTGCTTTTTACTCCTGCCTAACTTTAGGAAAGTGAGGAAACAACATTCATAGACAAAGGACAATTGAGCATGAGCTCCAGGGGACCATCAGGAAAACATTTTCAGAAGTTGTGAAGAGTAGGATGTGTAAGTCACGGAGCAGAGCAGAGGCCTGTGGATAAGGCACCAAGGATAAGGAAGACCCTGTCGGTTGATGATCGTGAGCAGTGCTGCTAGGTCACTTCAAAACGGAGACGTGATGTATGGGCATGTTATTGTCTGCATGGAATCTTTATAATACGTATCTATATTTCTACAAACTAAAGTTTTTCCTATGGCCTATAGTTAAGTGTTCTTGCGAGGTGTGTGAGCAGGTGCACCTATGCTGCACATGGGGGAAGATGCTAGATAAAGAATATCGCCGACGCTGTCTTACAGATCATTCCCAGGTGGGGTGGTAGAAGCGTACCATACAAATGTAAGGAGGTTCCTAAAAATGTTCACTTGGGCTGTAAGCACCATACAATTGAGCAAGGTTGCACATTTATGAAGCTCCACAAAGCACAGGTTGGTTGAGCATTATCTGCTGAGCCATTGGGCAATACCGCGTGAGGGGTACAGAGAGCTGGGACGAGGCACACAGAGGGCATCTGGGGAGTCAGGAAACAGCATGAGGACAGGGAGCCCCTGGGAATAGAAGGAGACTTGTTCAAGGCAAGAAACTGAAAATCAAAACACAAGGGAGATGATAGGGAAAATCAGGGTCTCTGTTAATCTGTGTGACTCAGCATAGGGAGACGACAGGGAAAATCAGGGTCTCTGTTTAGTTATCTGTGTGACTCAGCATAGGGAGATGATAGGAAAAATCAGGGTGTCTGTTTAGTTATTTGTGTGACTCAGCATACATGGGTACTGCATGGATAGAAAAGCATGATAAAGTTTGAAAAAGTATTTTTAAGTGTTGTTGATGATGATGATTTTGAATGCAAACATACTTTGATTGTGATGATCTCTTCAATTATGATGTTGTGCGAAACCAAAAAAATAAAAAAAAACTGATGTTCATCATCAATTTGAGGTTAAGAAAACTTATTATGTTCCCAGCATACCTTCTTGTTGATTGAACGATTGAAGAGCAATCAGCAAAAAACCTAATTTCTAAATCCTTGACAGCCATAATGATAATGTGAATCTCACTTGGAGAAATTTTCATCCCAAATTGTGTTCCATTGCTTCATAGGAATGTGCTGAATCCCTTTCAAAGATCAATGAAAATAATGGCATACTCATACATTGAATTTAAACATCTTATATGATTGTGGTTATTGTGTTTTTTTTTTTTAATTTCTGAAAACAAACGAAAGGTCCTAGGAGAAAAGTAAACCTGTGTCTCCTGTCAAGTCCCTTCTCCCAGACCTGCATCTCTCACTGAAAGGGTAGTACAGAATTCAGGTTGGGACCAGCCCATGTAACAGCAGTGATAACTAGTTGCTTTACTCCTATAAACTCTAGGCTGTGATTACATAAGCACAGGTGAATGGGGAAAAGCAAAAGCCATGGAGGAAATCCACCCTGCGCTTTCTTCCCCCACCAGCCCAGCTTTCACCCAGGACTGTTCTTCATGGGCTGCATGCCTCTTGCCACTGGCATTCTTAAGCAAGTGCTGGGAAGACTTGAAAGAAAAGTGTCAGAGGAGCAACAGGCAGCGGGTTTGGGGAGGAACGAAAAGCAGAGATGGAGAATCCTATGGTTTTGCCCCGAAAGAGGACAGAGACTTCACTTTACTGAGTCTGTGCAAACATCCGGAATCAAAGCCAAGAGAATGACTGTGATCTAAGCCTTTCTGTATGCCCCAAGTTTACAGCAGTTTATGCTCCTAGAAAGAGAATAATCACTGCATTTACCCAGCTAAATATTTCTGTCCATTTCTCATGAAAAGTGAGGTTAAAGGTTAATGTAAGAACATCACAGCCCATAAATTTAGGATGACTGTATAATCCTTCCAGCTTTGAACATTGTCATACCTTTTTTACTCATCCAAAATATTTCTAAAAACAACAGAAAGGTCTTGACAACCTTGATGACTTTATGGAATGTGAGATAAAGGGCGATATATATACACATCACATATACGCACACATATACACATATATACATATGTATATATGTGTATATGTGTGTATATATGTATATATGTGTATATGTGTGCATATATCTATATATATGGTGTGCATACATACATACACATCATATATACACACAGGATGTGTATGTGTGTGTATATGTATATATGTGTGCGTATATCTATATATATGGTGTGCGTACATACATACACATCATATATACACACAGGATGTGTATGTGTGTGTGTATATATATTACATCCATTTACATATATATTACATCTATTTACATATATATATAATATTTCCTTTGATTCGATTTGCAGGCCTCAATCTTATTCTCAGAACTGATGTCACAACATCGTACAAAGCCCTCATAACCATATTTGCCTTCCAAGGTAACTCACAGAATACATCTTCCATTTGTTATTCATATAGTCAGCCCTAGCTGCAATTGCCATTTACCAATTCCCATCTGTTAGAGGTTTTTCTTGTACCCGATGGCAGCTGAAGCAGATTGTGAATGTAACAGAAAATGTTTTCTTGGCACAGAAAAGGGATATTTGTTTTAATTGACAAGGTGTAACGTTTATGAGATAAAAATGAATTTTAGACATCTCATTTATTTTTACGTCGGTCTGTTCAAGACAATTATTGGCTTTTAGGCATAAATACAGAAACCTCAGGAAATTAGGGAAAAGACAGAAAAACAACTCTTGGGAAAGTCAATTCAAGCTGATCTTAAGGCTCCCAGGGAAATGGCAGGTTTGGAAGGTGGAGAGGAGAATTCAGGTGACAGTGCAAATTCTTAGTGTCTTGTGTGCTACCATGATTATTTTAGAAAATAAAGGAGTGCTGATTTTTTAAAAAGCAATTTCCTCTGCTCAGCAATGATAAATAAATCATTTTGCTATAAATGAGTCTAGAGTGAATGCTTCAAATGAGAAAAAAATCAATCCACTATTTCTCCCTAAGAATGATTATATATTTGATGAGTATCTTTCTTCTGATAATGATTTCGAAAATCATATTTCTTGGTACTCCCATGAGTAGTAGAATATATTGAACAGTAAAATGTTAAACAGTTTTTGAGATGAAGGCACTGTTTCTATTCAACTTATCACAATTACTGGGGTGATCAGGTATGTACTGGATTGTCATAGCTTAAAGAGATACCAGGACGATGACAAAGTAAAGTTGAAATTAGCTATTCTGATCACTAGAAAGACATGCTTTTCCCCCAAAGGAAATAAAAGTGTTAATGTCATTCTCTTGAGATAATTTTATCAAATAGAAAAAAAGGAATAAAAGGAAAGTCATCTGTGCATTTGTAACCCAGCGATTCTCATTAAATCATTATACCATGCTAACAAGAGAAAAAAGCGTCTACAGGTGGTACTCTACTTTCAATTGGGAAAATAGGTCTAATTTGAAATAACCCAAGGCTAAGGGTGCTATAGGATGGAAGGGGAATTTTTAATCAACACTAAGGGCACACATCAGGTGTCCCCGAGGGCCACGCTATGAGGAAGCACCTGTGATATGTTCTGTCTTCTTGGAAGGGTGCTACCCTCTGGAAGACTGTTTGCCCAGGGCTGGGAATTTATCTTTGGAGTTAGTTTAGGACTCAGGGTGAAAAGGAGGAGCAGTAGGAAGTGAGGCTATTGGAAAGCTTCTGTAAAAAGTGGCCCCTTCATTATTATTCCATATTCCGACTAAGCAGAGAAATGAACCTGTAGTTTCATCTACATTTTCAAAAGCAAAACTTCTTCTACTAAAATAACTTGTTTTAAAAGGTGTGTACTAGTTGGGGATTTTGTTTTTTTCTGTCAGTTTGATAAATGCTGTTTGGACTCTCATAATCCCCCTAATAATTGACTGGGGTCAGAGTGTCTCTAGGGCAATGCTGCACATTTTAAAACCGCTTCACGGGGTGCTGGTATTCAGAGAATGCTCTTGAAGGTCTGCTTTCCATTGACCTTTCAAATCCTGCTAATTGCTTATACAGTGAGCGTTAAAAGTCAGGCCTGGCAAAATCAAGGAAGCTGCAGGGAGCAGATGAAGTTTTCATGCGCAGGAGCACAGCTACGATGGAACGAGAAGTAACTACCGTGTCCAGCGTGGCCCAGGTGGAGAGCTGGGGGTGTGCCAGGAGACTGTTAGGTCCAGAGGAAGTAGACTTGATTCGCTTGATCTCAGGGTAACTGAAGAGATAGCAGCTCTCTCTAGAAGTGCTTCTCTGAAATTATTGAGACCTCTGACACTTCAAATCCTTAAACACAGGAAAAACTACCAACTGATTAGAATGCCTGTGAGAAGATTGAAATTTCAGATGGTGTTGGACTAGTGGTCATTTGTTTCAATCTCAAGACTCTGTATTTCCTGTTCTGAAATTTCTATTTATTATAAATCTTGTAATCTTTAAAATTCTATTTTTCTAAGTCTGAGATGTGGTTGAATTTCAGTTTATAAGAAGAAATAAGGCATATGTGAATTCCCTTAACAAATCTCACAGTTCAATTCCTGATAGTTGTTACCTAACGTTTATAATGTTTCTTTTTATCAATTGATCTTCAATATTCCCTGCCATTAAATGGAAGATTAGTGAATTTTTTACTAAATTATTTTGGCCTTAAAGTCTGTTCTGCCAAATCGAAATACTTGGACAGAACTAACTTTTGCTGTACAAAGTGGACAGTTAGCCATGGAGTGAGCTATTGAGAAGAAAGAATATTTTCTGAGCAGAAAACTCATTCTTCTCTTTCTAATAGCTGTATTAGGAGATTGAATTGGGGCCACTAAGCTCTTTCTCTTGGGCAGGAAACATGTACTTTTTTTGCAGTCAGTAACGTTTTCATAGCTGTTATCTGACCCTTACACTGAGCAGAAGACTTTCTGGGACAGGTTCCTTAAGCCTACAAATAATCAGTCATGTATAGGCTCAAAAAATAAATAAAGATTTCTCATCCATATGAATGAGTGGAGCAAATAAATTAGATAAGGGAAGCTGGATCACAATCTTGAGAGGAAACAAGAGGAAAATTCAGAAAACATTTCACCTATACCTAGTTCTGTTAATACCTTGCCATTACCATATTATGGATGCAGGCTGAGTACACATTTTCAGAGGTTAGCACTGCAGCCAAGCAAGCAAGCATACTGTTAATCTGATATATATAAGGACACACATAACTTACAATATGATAAAGCAAATAGGCATGAATGGCATTGCAGTTCACACAGACTCTGCCATGATGTTGCTATTCAACTTCTGAAACATAATTTTAGTTTTGTCCTCTTGCCTCTCTTGCCTTGCTATAGTGATTTAGCTTTAAAAATGCAAGCCTGCACCTGTCATTTCCCTGCCAAGCATCTCTATTGGCCCCCATCTCCTTCAGGATACAGACCAAGTCCATTCCAGAACAGCTTCCATGCTCCAGTCCTACCCACCACATTAGCCCCATCACTCTTTTTATTTTCTGCTCCAACCACAATAAAATTCTATTGGTTGATCAAAATGTTTCTTTTTTTTTTTCTTTTTTTTTTTGAGAGGGAGTTTTGCTCTTGTTGCCCATGCTGGAGTGCAATGGCGCCATCTCGGCTCACTGCAATCTCTGCCTCCCAGGTACAAGGGATTCTCCTGTCTCAGCCTCCCAAGTAGCTCGGATTACAGGCATGCGCCACCACGCCCAGCTAATTTTTTTGTATTTAGTGGAGATGGGGTTTCACCATGTTAGTCAGGCTGGTTGTGAACTCCTGACCTTAGGTGATCCACCCGCCTCAGCCTCCCAAAGTGCTGGGATTACAGGCGTGCGCCACCTTGCCCAGCCTCAAAATGTCTCTTGATACAAAGATTTCCCCTACACTGTAATGTTCCTCTAATCCTCCCTCTCATAACAGCTACTTATCCCTCAGGTTTCATCTTAAACTTTCCATTTAGGGAGAACCTTCCCTCACAGAGCAGACATATCAGGTCCCCTGTGTATTCGCTAATGGCAGTCTTGCATTTCTTTATAACAAAAACTGAATTTAGTTAATATATGACTTTCCTACCATTCAGCCTTTTACTTGAATGAGGGCAGGTATTCAGGAAATGTTTCTTGAATAAATAACTGCTTGGTGGTTCTTTATCATTTATTATCATTGCTCTAGTGACAGACTCAGAAGCAGTTGGCGATACTAGTATGATTGAATTTCTCTATTTTTATTTTCTTTCAAATACATGCACACACAGACACAGACACACACACAGACACACAAGACACACAGACACACACACAGACACACACACACAGACACACAAGACACACAGACACACACACAGACACACACACAGACACAGACACACACACACACAGACACAGACACACACACAGACACACACATAGACACAGACACACAGACACACACACAGACACAGACAGACACAGACACAGACACACAGACACACACACACACAGACACAGACACACACACAGACACACACATAGACACAGACACACAGACACACACACAGACACACACACACACAGACACACACATAGACACAGACACACACACAGACACACCCACACACAGAGAGACACACCCACACACAGACACACACGCACACACACACACACACAGCTTACTTGCAGTTTCCCAGAAATACAATTCCAGAGCCACAGGCCCCTCATCTCACAACTTGTCCCCATGTTCTCATTTGTCCCTCTGATCTTACTTGTCAGCGCTTCCCGGCACCGGGGGACTGTGAAGCGGCGCACCGGGGGACTGTGAAGCGGCACACTCAGGGGCTCCCTGCTCCATGTCTCCCTCCCTAATGCCAAAGGGCCAGGAGCCACTGTGTGGCAGTGTAGGCTGCTTCACTTGTGCCTGAGGGAGGACAGACAGTATGCTCATCAGGATTCAGGGAGGAGAGTGTGGACGCTCAGACAGAGGAGTGCTGTCTTTGTTTCGCGCTGCTGTATCAGAATACCACAGACTGGGTAATTTATAATAAACAGAAATTTGCTTCCTCGCAGTTCTGAAGGCTGAGAAGGTCAGGATTTAGGGGCCAGCATCTGGTGAGGGGCTTCTCACTGCATCCTTCCACGGTGCCAGGTGGCAGTGCAAGACAGCACATAAGAGAGACAGCAAGAGAAAGCTGAACTCAATTTTATAACAAACCCACTCACCCCATAATGAATTTACTCCTGTGTTCAGCACAGAAACTTTTGGAGACACATTCAAACCACAACATGTACCATTGAAATGGAGCTCTGACAGGAGACACCTATCTGGGTGTCTCAAGCTGGAGATTCTGCTTTGCATCCCCAGTTAATAATTAGTAGATAAAAGGAAGAGACTCTGTGGGCACTGGGACCTGGGGTCTATGAATGTTGAAAAGGAAGAGCGGACCATGACATCAGGACCTGAGTTTCTCACACACCTTTCTCCCACACTCACCCAGGCAAAAGTAGATACAAAAGAAGAAGGAATTACAGAAGAAGTCACATAACATTATTGCCTACAACTGACTGTTTACCTTGAATACTTGGAAGACCAGAATGAAGATTCGTGGAGTGAAGAATTACAGCCTTAGCAGGGAGCAGGCCTCGGTGCATCAGCTTTCAGCTGGGCATGCCTGCCAATGTTCTCACTGCATCAGCTTTCAGCTGGGCATGCCTGCCAATGTTCATCGTCCTCCTGGGATACGGAAGGCACCATGATAGACATCTGGGCAAGTCAGCAGGAAGGTGGATATCCAAATCTTTCTCTTCGCAATGAGTTTCCAGTTAGATGGAGGAGAGAGTAATAAAACGCAGTAAGTGTGGGAAAGATTAAAATGCATGTTGTGATATACCACAGGAAATCAGAGGAGAGAGGTTCATTCTAAGGGGAATGGTGGAAACGTCAGTGACAACATACCAGGGTGGTTCTTGCAAGATGATGTGGAAGAGAAAAGGTAAGGATTGAGCAAAAACAGTGCATGAGCAAAGCATGCAATGTGAGATGGTCTGAACAGTTTAAAAGAATAACCTGGGCCGGGCGCTGTGGCTCACGCCTGTAATCCCAGCACTTTGGGAAGCCAAGACAGGTGGATCACGAGGTCAGGAGTTCAAGACCATCCTGGCTAACACGGTGAAACCCCGTCTCTACTAAAAATACAAAAAATTAGCCAGGCGTGGTGGCGCGCGCTTATAGTCCCAGCTACTTGGGAGGCTGAGGCAGGAGAATCGCTTGAACCCGGGAGGCGGAGGTTGCAGTGAGCCGAGATCGCACCACGGCACTCCAGCCTGGGCGACAGAGAGACTCCCTCTCAAAAGAAAAAAAAAAAGAATAAGCTGAGGGAATGAACGTACTTTCTGTGGCTGGAGCACAGGATGTCTAGACAGAAGGATTTGGAAAGAAACATAGGATACTAGATTTGGAACAGATCATTCAGGTCCTCAAGACCTTGAAAATAAGGCTACAGTTTTTAATATTACTATACTGCAGGCCATTGAAGATAATGCACTTGTTTTGTATTGTTTTTGTTTTTTGGAAGACAGAGTATTAACTTTTTTTTCAGGTTGTAGAATTCATCAATTCCATAACCATTCTTGAATAAGTATTATAGGTCAAGGATTTTTCTAAAAAGATGGATATGATCTCTTCTGTCATGGGTCTTACATTCTGTGGGAGGAGACAAGCAATAACTACATACAATGAGCACAATAATTGAAATGATTATGTGAGAATTAAAGGGGTGGGCTATTGACAACTTCAGACACCATGGTAATTAATGGCCTTTGATTCGTCACAGGAGCTGAGATTCCTGACTTCACAGATCCCTGAGGAGATGTTTACTAAAGGGAATCTTCTGGCCACTGTTACCTTCCTCTGTACTTACCTGCCTCATGGAGTAAGAATGACTAAATTCTTGATTACATAGGGAAAATCACATCTTCGATTAATACTTTCCTGTTTTTATTCTTCATTACAACTTGCATGATATTCACATAATCTTTTCTCTTCTGCTTCCTCCGTGCAATAAGCTGCTCAGGCAGCCTTTGCTCTTAAGAGCTTGTTTGTATCTGAGAACGAGTTAAGGCTTTACACTGGTAGTAAGTTTAAGTCATGCCGAAAAGGGGTAGAATGCCTGATTCTCTAGTCTCAAGAGAAGCCAGGTTTTTTTGTTTGTTTGTTTGTTTGTTTTTTAAAAAAGCAGCAACTTTCATTGCTGTCTCTGATCTGAAACTAGATGAGGCCATCTACTCTGAGTGGCCAGGTCTTCTGTAATTTGTAACTGAAATGCAGGTTACTTGCTCACTGCACATACAGTCCAATTACCAAGAGGGAAATCTGATCCAAAATAAGTGAATTTATTCCGAAGCTAGCTTGAGGAAAGGGACACAAGGCATCCCGCCTTTGAATGTGCTGCTTCTCCCGTTGCAAAAAGTGGGCATTTTCATAAGGTAAGGGAGGAAATGAGCAAGGGCAGGGGTCCCACTGCTTCTGGTCAGTTACCTACCAGGCAGTTGAGTTGGCACCTTCCTGTGCAGAGTTAAGTTGTAAAAGTAGCCAAGTGGGCATGCTTTCGACGTGCTGTCCTGGTGGGTGTGAGTTCCTAGGTCACCCCTGGAGGATGGCAGTTCCGAGGCACGCCCCTGGCGGTGAGTTCCATGGGGACATGCTTTGGTCTGTAAATCCACCGTCAGCTCTGGGGGAGAGATCTGTCTTGGAGCACAAAGTTACAGGAACTTGCCGTGTAGGGAAGTCCTGTGAGGGAGAGGTGCGAGATTATATTTGCATTTCAGCAGAGCTAAGTAGAAAGCAGAGAGCCAGGAAAAGGAGAAAACAGAGAGAGAGGGAAAAATATAATTAAACCACCCGTAGAAAAATGGGCACTTGGGGCCGGGGGCGGTGGTTCACGCCTGTAATCCCAGCACTTTGGGAGGCCAAGGCAGGCGGATCATGAGGTCAGGAGTTCGAGAGCAGCCTGGCCAACATGGTGAAACCCCGTCTCTACTAAAAATACAAAAATTAGCTGGGTGTGGTGGCAGGCGCCTGTAATCCCAACTACTCGGGAGGCTGAGGCAGGAGAATCGCTTGAACCTGGGAGGTGGAGGTTGCAGTGAGCTGAGACTGTGCCACTGTGCTCCAGCCTGGGCAACAAGAGCAAAACTCCACCTTAAAAAAAAAAAAAAAGAAAGAAAAAGAAAAATGAGGTACTTGGTTACATTTTAAGAACCTAAAAATCTAGAATTTCATGCAAAACTCTTAATTTTCAAGTTGGTAATTAATTTTCAAATATAAACATATTGTGGTTCGCAAAGAACAGTAAGATCAATCAACCAATAAAGGCAAAAATAGAGAGTAAGGAAGAATCCACACTAAGAAGCGTGAAGACTTGATTAGAGACATAAGCTGAAGAAAGGAGATGTGTTTAGTGTTTACTGCCGTGTGCCAAGCAGGGGCTGGTGAAGACAATGGCAATGTGAACAGCTAGGAGGAAGGCAATATCCGGTAAATTAGAGCCGATGACATATGAGTCCAAAAGAGATAAGAGGATGCTGAACCCAAGCTTGATGATTGGGAGAATGGTGATCCCGTGACTTGCCCCACTGAACCCAAAGAAAGAACAGATCTAAGGGATGGTGATCTTTGAGCAAGTTGGTTTCCCTCACACGTTCCAGCCCTGTGTTTCATACCAGGCTCTGGGATTCAATGATGCCCCTGGATCAGGTTCACTGGCGCCCCCTGCTGGCACAGAGCAGCACAAAGACTTCGAAACTGGATACGCTGATAAATTTATGAAATCTCCACAAACTAGAGAACATGGACCGGGCGCGGTGGCTCACGCCTGTAATCCCAGGACTTTGGGAAACCAAGGTGGGCGGATCACGAGGTCATGAGATCGAGACCAGCCTGGCCAACATAGTGAAACCCTATCTCTACTAAAAATACAAAAAATTAGCCGGGTGTGGTGGCGGGCGCCTGTAGTCCCAGCTACTCGGGAGGCTGAGGCAGGAGAATTGCTTGAAGCCCGGAGGCGGAACTTGCAGTGACCAGAGATCGCACCACTGCACTCCAACTCCATCCTAGGTGACAGAGCGAGATTTCATCTCAAAAAACAAACAAAAAAACTAGACAACATGTTATTAAATAATAGAAAGAAAGAATGCCCATCTGATAAAGGTACAAAACTGACCTTAAAATGACTTAGCACTGGGAAAAAAAAAAAAAAAAGCAAGAGGCTGCAAATTTTTGGTTACTGAAGAGCCTTTTAAATAAGATTATATTAAAACAGTGGGTAGATCTCTCCAAAGCAGAACAAGGAAACCACTAGTCTTCCTCCTAACTAAATGATTATATGATTTTATGAGTGAGGATTAAGTTCTGGTTTTAAATATAATTGCTGGGTAATATGAATATAAACCAAATACGTAAAATTTAAGACAAAAAGATCAATATTCCTAATTCTATAAAATTTGTGTCAACTAATTGTAGATAATAAAATATTTTATGTATTTTTTAAAAGAAGATAATTAATAGGCATAGCAACTATTTTGTGAAATTATCCAAATTTGTACTCTTAGTTGCCAGTTCTTTAGAAAGTGCAACTATTCTTAGCAGTGAGAAACATGAGTCTCACAGGATACATTTAAGTCTTCACTTTGATTTACAAGCTCCAGTGTTAATTAAACGAATGCCAACTATGCTAATAGTCTGGGAATCCTTTGACAGATACTGATAGAAATGACAGGTCTGGCACATACACATATAGATGGAGGCTTGCCTGATTTTTAAAAGGCGTTTTACAGATTTGGCCTTATAATACTCATTCTATAACTATTCATTTTATCCTGGAAAATGTTGTCTGTAAAGTTTTGGAGAGAAATGGCTCTGTAAAACAAATTGACATTTCACAGGAATAAGTCCACTATTGCTAAGAAAAGTGGTACTGGGGATGGAGCCCCAAAATGGCAGAGGAAAACACAGTCCTATCAACCTCTCCCATCCCCCTATGTACATATTAGTATAGACTTAGTCTGTCTTTCGGAACAACATTTTTACTGACCTGCTTTCTAACTTATTGGTCCCCCCTCTTCCCTGGGATCTACATATCAGGGTAGTTTCATAATTCTCTGTTGTCTCAGTTACATGTTAAAAGTAAGCATGTTCACTGAGTGATGATTTTACTTTTTAAACAACCTCATCTTTACCATACCATGAGTTACATTGAATATGATATTTAAGGTTTTAAAAGCAGAGTTAGAAAACTACATACTGAGAGGTGAAGCCAGCTGGGCTTCTGGGTCGTGTGGCGACTTGGAGAACCTTTCTGTCTAGCTAGAGGATTATAAATGCACCAATCAGCACTTTGTAAAAATGGACCAATCAGTACTCTGTAAAATGGACCAAGCAACACTCTGTAAAATGAACCAATCAGTGCTCTGTAAAATGGACCAATCAGCAGGATGTGGGCGGGGCAAATAAGGGAATAAATTAAGTGGCAACGGGCTTGGGTCCTTTTCTGCTGAGAAGCTTTCTTCTTTCACTCTTCTTAATCTTGCTGCTGCTCACTCTTTGGGTCTGCACTACCTTCATGAGCTGTAACCCTTGCCGCGAGAGTCCATGGCTTCATTCTTGAAGTGAGTGAGACCAAGAACCCACTGGAAGGAATAAATTCCAGACACAATACCATATATTGGGTGAACAGATCATGGCACTTGTCAGGAAAGCTTATATTTAATCCTGGGTGTGCCATTTACTAAATGTATGATTAGTTCTATTATATATATACACACACATATTTTTTGAGATGGAGTCTCACTCTGTCACCCAGGCTGGAGTACAGTGGTGCAATCTCGGCTCACTGCAACCTCTGCCTCCCAGGTTCAAGCGATTCTTCTGCCTCAGTCTCCCGAGTAGCTGGGACTACAGGCATGAGCCACCATATCCAGCTTTTGTTTTTATTTTTTTATTTTTATTTTTTATTTTTGGTAGAGACAGGGTTTCGCCAAATTGGCCAGGCTGGTCTTGAACTCCTGACCTCAGACAATCTGCCCGCCTCAGCCTCCCAAAGTGCTGGGATTACAGGCGTAGGCCACTGCACCTGGCCGTATCTTGTAATTTTAATATACAAATGTATTTTCAAGTTAATAAATTTGAATAAAAACAAAATAGTAAAGTTAATATAAATACTAAACTTTTTACACAAAGAATCGTTCTTCAAAAAGGTTAACAAAATTGAGAAATCTTTTGCTAGAATGATTAAGGAAGAAAGAAGACAAAAAACTGAAAATCAGAAGTGAAAGAAGAGACATTACTACCCATTTTGCAGAAATAAAAAGGATTATAAAAGAGTACTATGAGCAGTTGTATACCAACAAACTGAACATCTTAGGTGAGATGGACAAATTCCTAGAAACACACAAATGGCCAAGATTGAATCATGAAGAAACAATATCTGAACAGACTTACAGTAAGGAGATTAAGTCTGTAATAACCTCCCAGCAAAGAAAAGCTAAGGGCTAGATGGCTTCACTGGATAATTCCAGCAAACATTTAAAGAACAATTAAAACAAATCCTTCTCAAACTCTTAATAAAAAGTAAAGTGGAGGGAGTACTGCCAAACTCAATCTACGAGACCAGATTTACCCTGATAGCAAAATCAGACAAATACACTACAAGAAAAGAAAGTACAGACCAATATCCCTGATGAATACTGATGCAGAAATCCTCAGTAAAGTACTAGCAATCTGAATTCACAAGACATTAAAAGGATCTTACATCATGACAAAGTGGGCTTTAGTTCTGGAATGCAAGAATGGTTCAATATATGAAAATCAAAGTAATGTCTTACATTCACAGAATGAAGGACAAAAACCATGTGATTATCTCAACTGATGCAGAAAGAAAAAATTTGACAGGATGCTCTTATTACAAAACACTCAACAAACTAGTAATAGAAGGAAACTTTGTCAATATAGTAAAGGCCAAATATAAACACCCCACAACTAACATCGTACTCAATGATTAAAGACTGAATGGTCTCCCTCTAAGATCAAGCAGAGCAAGACAAGGAAGAATGCCCTCTTTCACCATTTCTGTTCTACTTAGTATTAGAAGTCCTACCTGAAGTAATTAGGTAAGAAAAAGAAATAAAAGTCATCCACATGAGAAAGGAAGAAGTAAATTTATCTCTATTCAAGATCACATAATCTTATGTGTAGAAAACCATAACTATTACATAAAAATGAATTCAGCAAAGTTGCAGAATTCAAAATCAACACAAAAAATCAATTACATTTCTATGTATTAATGATGAGCAACCCAAAGGAAATTAAGAAAACAATTCAATTTACAATAGCATTAAAAAGAATAAAATACTTAAGAACAAACTTAACCACTGAGGCAAAAGACTTGTACACTGAAAACTATAAAAGAAATATATACGTAAGTGGAAAGACATCAATATTCATAAATTAGAAGACTTATATTGTTAAGATATTAGTGTTCCCCAAAATGATCTACAGATTCAATGCAATCTATATCAAAATCTCAACCTTTTTTGCAGACATGGAAAAATTCAATGTTAAATTTAAATCGAAATTAAAGGAATCTATAATAGCCAAAATAATCTTGAAATAGAAAAACAAAGTTAGAGGTCTCGTGCTTAATGATTTAAAAACTCATTGCAAAGCCACAGTAATCAAAACAGTGGTTATTGTCATAAAGACAGGAATATAGACCAATGAAATGGAATAGAGAGCCTAGACATAAACCTTCACATACATGGTCAATGATTTCAACAAGGGTGCCAAGAACATTCAACAGGGAAAGGGCAGTCTTTTCAACCAATGGTCCTGAGAAAATGAGATAACCACATGCAAAAGAGTTAGGTTGGACCATTACCATAGACCATATACAAAAAATTAACTAAAAATGGATCAAAGACCTAACCCATAAGAGATAAAACTATAAAACTCTTAAACAAAAGTATAAGGGGAAAGCTTCATGACACTGGATTTGGCAATGATTATTTGAATATGACAATAAAAGCATAGATAACAAGAAAAATAAGTAAATTGGACACACCAAACTTAAAAACTTCTGTGCAGAACAGGCTATAATCAACAGAGTGAAAAGGCAACCCATAAAATGGGAAACATTTGCAAATAATATAACTGATTAGAGTTATTATTCAGAATATATAAAGAACTCTTACAACTCACACACACACACACACACACACACAAAACCCAATTAAACCATTGACAAAAGCCTTGAATAGACATATCTACAACAATGATACACACATAGCTAGTAAGCACATGAAGAGATGCTCAATATCACTAATTGTTAGAGAAATGGAGTCAAAACCCTGACTTGCAAAACACTGAGATACAACTTTATACCCATTAGGATTGCTACTATTAAAAAAAATCAGAAAATAACAGGCATTGGCAACGATGTGGATAAACTGGAAAACTCTTGCATTTTTGGTGGGAGATAAAATGGTGCAGCCACTATGGAAAACAGTATAGTGGTTACTCAAAAAATTAAAAATAGAATTACCATATGATGCAGTGATTTCACTTCTGGGTATATCTCAAAAATAATTTAAATGAAGCACTTGTACAGATATTTTTGCACCTATGTTCATAAGCAGCATTACTAACAATAGTCAAAAGGTGGAAGTAAGCCAAGTGTTCGCTGCTGGCAGAATAAACAAAATATGACATTTACTTACAATAAAATGTTTTTCAGCCTTAAAATGGAAGGAAATTCTGACACATGCTACAACTGTAGGTCATTATGTTAAGTGAAATAAGCCAGTCATAAAAGGATAAATACTGTATGATTCTGAAACAGAGCCAATAGTCCCATTTTTTAAAAAATTTTTTGATGAACATAGAAATGGACCCCTATGGTATAAAAGTTTGAAACTTATATTTGTTTTTTTCTGAGTTCCTTCAGGAAATGACCTTCAGGACTCTCAAAAAAAAGTATTAAAGAACTGAAACTCACCCAGTTACCACATCCAGACAATGAGATGCCAGACCCCTCATTCATCATGATGGCTTCCTTGCCCCTCACTAGTTCCTGTTTCCTTACACATTGTTACATTCCTTCCCTGCTACGTAAACTCCTAGTTTTAGTTGGTCAGAGAGATGGATTTGAGACCGAGTTCCCATCTCCTCAGCTGCAGCACCTGATTAAAGATTCTTCCTTGGTGATACTCATCGTCTCAGTTCTTGGCTTTCTGTGCAGCCAGTAGAAGAACCTAGACTGAACTCCTGGTGTTTCACTAATCATCAGACTTACACAGTGTGCTTAGAGTAGTCACATTCATAGAGACAGAAAATAGAATGAGGGTTGTCAGCAGCTGGTGGAGAGGCAATGGTGAGTTCTTGTTTGATGGTTAGAGTTTCAGTTTTACAAGATTGAAAGGGTTCTGGAGATGGATATTGATGATGGTTGCACAACAATGTAATGTGGTTCACTGAACTGTACTTTTAGGAATGGTTAGGATGATAATTTATGTAACTTTTTTTTTTTTTTTGAGATGAGATCTCTGTCACCTAGGCTGGAGTGAAGTGGTGCCATCTTGGCTCACTGCAACCCCCACCTCCTGAGTCAAGAGATTCTCTTGCCTCAGCTTCCCGAGTAGCTGGGATTACAGGCTACCACCTGTGGGATTATGGGCCATCACGCCTGGCTAATTTTTGTATTTTCAGTTAGAGATGGGGTTTCACCATGTTGGCCAGGCTGATCTTGAACTCCTGACTTCATGATCCACCCGCCTTGGCCTCCAAAGTGCTGGGATGACAGGCATGAGGCACTGTGACTGGCTTATAACTTTTTTGTGTGTGTGTGACAGAGTCTCACTCTGTTGCCTAGACTGGAGTGCAGTGGTATGATCTCACCTCACTACAACCTCTGCATCCCGGGTGCAAGTGATTCTCCTGCCTCAGCCTCCCGAGTAGCTGGGACTACAGGCACCTGCCACCACATCCGGCTAATTTTTGTATTTTTAGTAGAGGCGAGGTTTCATCATTTTGCTCAGGCTGTTCTCAAACTCCTGACCTCAGATAACTTATATAACTTTTATATAGGTATATTTTATCACACTTAAAAATATTAACACATCTTAAGAAATTCAGCCAACACAAATTGCTGAGATGGCATGGAGGTATGAAAAGAGCTTTTCAAGCTAGGAAGACCTAAGTTTGAAATGAGACCTAAGTTCTGCTACGTTCTAATGCTATGACCTCAGAGATGTCATAGAGTCACGTTGACACTCGGCTTCCTCATATTATGCCATGACCACTTGTAGAGGCATGATGAAGAGTAATTGAGATTATGTATTTATGGTCTCTGGCACAGCCTGTGGCTCTCCACAGGTACACGGCAATGAATCTTCCTTTGCATTTTCCTCAGGTGATAGTAAGGTGTAATTGACCACAAGTAGGTCTCTATGCTTTAAATGTAAATATTAATTTCACTTAGATGATCTAATTCAGTTTTTACAGCATTCTATGGTTTATACAATCCTTTATATAGTATTTTATTTTCCTAACTTTTGAGGTAAGCATTATGAATCATATTTTAACAATGGATGATCTGAATATAAAAGAGATTACAGGATTTGATTAAGATCATATATTGCTGTGATTCAATACCATATTTTCTTACTTCAATTTCATTGTTATTTATATGGTACAACTAGGAAAGGAAAAAATAATCCAAGCCCTATATTAAACCATACCTCTTCCTGAGTGTCTTCAAAATCAGTTTATTTTCCTTCCTAAGATTAAAAAAAAAATGATAGAATCCTATGTGCTTGGCTGATGATTCGTAACTTGAAGTCAGGGATTGTATCTCCTCTGTTTTTTAGTTTTATTCTGTAGTCCATGAGTATATTAAGCATTCAATAGACATTTGTTGAATTAAAATGGTATAAACTATTGATCTGAAATATTTGGTATTTGAAGCTTGGTACTTCATGCATTTTGTTCATATCATTTATGTACTAAATTAAGTTTTTTTATTTTGCATCCTCATTGTGTTTTCATAAACATTTATTCTAATGCTAAAATTTAATATCAATAAATTATATCTTGGAGAAATAATTTAACAAACTCATATTTGCTTGGTGTGATTATCGAAACTGCAGAAACTTTGGCAATATAACATAATGGGAAAAAAATTGGACAGGAATCAGAACTAACCTTCATTATGGGTTCCTGGAATAGTTCTGATCTATTCAAGTACCCTTGAGCCAAACATTTAAATGCTCCCTGCCTGGATTTCTGCATTTCCCCAATGGAGATGATAATATTTATCTGGCCTACGTTGTAAGCTTCCTTTTTCTAGACCATGATACTCAGTATGACATAGTGGTTCAAATCACTTACTGTTTTTATAACCATAGGCAAACCTCTTCATACTTCCATCTGTAAAGCTGCCTAATAATAGTATTTGTGTTCTAGTTTATCATGAGGATTCAATGAGTTAATATTTATGAGGCGTGTAAAACAGTATTTGGCACCTATGCAAATGTTGGTTAAATTTTATGTGCATAAGTGTGGTGTGTGCACACTTTGAAAAATATAGAAATGTATTTATAATATCAGGTCAATTAATATTTTTTCTCTCTAAATGCTACTCTAGTTATGTATATGCACTTCAAGTACTTGACTTTTAGTTTTCTCATCTGAAAAATTGCATTATCTTTTATTTAACTTATATTTTTGATCATTAAATGCTCTTACATACCCCATGCTCAGTAAGACAGATAAATAGAGAAATCTAGCATGAAGCTAGAAATTAAGAAGGTATATTTTTCTCTAAAAAAGGACAATTTTAACTAGGAAAGACAGAAAACAAGAAACATACCATTGAGGCCAACTGGTTTATAAGGTGGTGCTACTCAGTCCCAGATTTTAAGGCACAATTCTCACATAGGAATTTTCATAGAGGCCCTTGAAGAAGAGAACAAAGTCTATGAAACTGCAGCCAATAAAAGATTCTCCCCTTCCTTGAACTACACCCAACCTGACTTCGGATGCAGGTTGCCTTTACTTGGGGACGTGTGTGGCCAAGAGGAAAGAGGGGTTTCCCTTGAGTAGAATAAAACTTACACAGCCAACAGCAGACTCCTCAGATGCTAGTAACTTGCCACCAGTAGCGTACACTGTGTCCAACATGCAGAGGCAGGTTTGAGTGGAATTCCCAGATAGCTTGTGATCAAAGACTGGTCTCCAGTGAAGAAGACTTGGGATGGGTGGATGGATGGGTGGATAAATGGATGAATTTAACATTGAGGTATAATTTACTTAACAGTAAAATGTTCAGTTTAATAAGTTTAGGCCAATTAATATTAATTTTGGTTAATCTCAAATTGTTTTGCTATGGAGTGTTTTTTTTTTAAGGCAGCACTAAGTGTAAAGGGAAATCTTGAGATCATTATGCCAAAGACAAATTTACTCCATAAGATTAGTCCAAATTATCAAGTATATTCCATCATTCTGAATACTCATAAAACATACTTTGACTTTTATTCTTTTAAGTGAATATTTGGTGATTTCAAATAAGCAAACCCAAATACAAGAACTTTCACCGTGCAGAAATTTCCAAAGTCAAAACCAAATATAGAGAGTGATAAATTATACTCATTAGACAGCAATAGAGAGGCCCTCTGTAATGGAATGCGGGGCGACTGTGAGGATGCTAAAGAAAAAATGGCCATGATTTTTTATCTAAAGGTGTGCTTAATAAAGTAGGAGTAGAAAATAAAGACAAATATGCAACTCCGGGAGTTACGAAAATGTATTCGGGACGTATTTTCAAAACAAACCCAACTGCTAAAATTATGTTGAGTCGACCTGGAAAAGAATTAAGCTGAAATATCTCTTAGTGATACTTTCACATCCAGATTTATGCTTAGATTCATAATGCATTACAACTAATAAAATTATTTAAGTATAAGAAAGAGCAGACCAAGGGGCCATTAAGAAAATATAATTAAATGCAGATTAAAGGGGCAGGGTTCTGGTTTGGCAGACACTTACACTTCAAAGACTGGAACATTCTCTTTAATAATACTTCAGTTATCTAATAAAAATGACCATTTGGAAATCATGCTGGTCTAGCTCAAGTGTCAATGTTCTGTATGTACTGGGTACTTTATTCACACTGAATTGCTTTTATACATCAAGAAAGGTGTTAACTCTTACTCTTCTTAAAATGGGCTGTGGTAATTAATTCTGATGCCTGGAAGCAAATAAGTAAGTCTTTGAAATATTCATTTTATTGATACAGACTTAGATGTCTACTTTTTAGGAAAATCACACTTAAATACGCCTTTCAGTTTTGTACATATTCCACACAGTTTGGTATCAACTGTTACTCAGATTATATAGAAATATTTTGTCGCAATGAATGTATCCAATTTCCTTAAAGGAAGAAGCAACAATGGATTATTTCAAGAAGAATGTTATGTAATAGTCCATGCTAATGAACTTTTAAAAAAATATCATTAACACAGGCATGTTAATAGCAGTGTGGATTTTGGTAATCAGCTAGCATAATTAGTCCAGAATTATGTGGACTTTTTAAGTAATAAAATTTACTGGAAACTTAAATATAATTAATTAAAAGTTTGGTTTAGTTATAAATATGATTAAAGCATTTTTCTCTAATTTTTTTTTTTTTTTTTTTTTTTTTTTAGAGACGGAGTCTTGCTCTTTCGCCCAGGCCAGACTGCAGTGGAGCTATCTCAGCTCACTGCAAGCTCTGCCTCCCGGGTTCAAGCCATTCTCCTGCCTCAGCCTCCTGAGTAGCTGGGACTACAGGTGCCTGCCACTAAGCCCGGCTAATTTTTTGTATTTTTAGTAGAGACGGGGTTTCACCGTGTTAGCCAGGATGGTCTCGATCTCCTGACCTCGTGATCCGCCTGCCTCGGCCTCCCAAAGTGCTGGGATTACAGGCGTGAGCCACCGCGCCTGGCCTATTTTTCTCTAATTTATACTTAAATGTGCATTATTATATGCAAAACATACCAAAATTTGGACACTTAAGCATCATTTATTCTGCAAAAAGTATAAGGCATAGTAAATAACATACCAATATGGGACATGGGAGATAAAAATTGATCACCCAATAGATAAAGGGAAAAGCTCTTTAAGAAAAAAAGTAAATTTAATTGGCATATAATCAGAATACATATGAGCATTTTGGAGTTCTTGTTTTCCTATTAACTAAGGTAGAATTTTACAGGTTTGTAGACCAAGGCTTCGTCTCCATGAATGTGGCCCCATGATTAAGATGGCTTCGGGTCAGACAGACTCAGTCCTGCTATTTGTTAGTTGTGTAACATCGGACATGCTCAAAGCCTCAACTTACTCATTTTGGGGAATAATGATAATTATTAAGACTGGTGAGGGCCGAGCTCAGTGGTTCACGCCTGTAATCCCAGCACTTTGGGAGGCCGAGGCGGGTGGATCACGAGGTCAGGAGATAGAGACCATCTTGGCTAACATGGTGAAACCCCATCTCTACTAAAACTACAAAAAATTAGCTGGGCGTGGTGGCAGGTGCCTGTAGTCCCAGCTACTTGGGAGGCTGAGGCAGGAGAATGGCGTGAACCCGGGAGGCGGAGCTTGCAGTGAGCCAAGATCGTGCCACTGCACTCCAGCCCCGGGGGATAGAGCGAGACTCCACCTCAAAAAAAAAAAAAAAAAACAAAAAAAAAACTGGTGAGGGTAATAATAAATATATGTGAATTAAATAAAAATATGTTTTAAATGTCAATTGTTTTGTATTTCTTAATAAATTTCTCTTTTGTCAATTTCATTATTCAGCAAATGCAGAAACTTAGAGTTTCTGCTGTTTGTAATAATGTAGTATATTTCATCATATGGCAAGTGCTACCAGAGAGAAGTAGGATTATTATTTATTGTGGTTTTTGCAAAACCAGAGGCCCATGCCAGGAGTTTTATTCAGCATGGCTCCTCTTTGATTCCTGTCACACCTAGTCACAATGAAGGTGGTTTGCAAAAAAGTAGAAGAAATAAAAGAAAAACAGGCCGGGCGCGGTGGCTCACGCTTGTAATCCCAGCACTTTGGGAGGCCGAGGCGGGCGGATCACGAGGTCAGGAGATCGAGACCACGGTGAAACCCCGTCTCTACTAAAAATACAGAAAATTAGCCGGGCGTGGTGGCGGGCGCCTGTAGTCCCAGCTACTCAGAGAGGCTGAGGCAGGAGAATGGCGTGAACCTGGGAGGCGGAGCTTGCAGTGAGCCAAGATTGCGCCACTGCACTCCAGCCTGGGCGACAGAGCAAGACTCCGTCTCAAAAAAAAAAAAAAAAAGAAAAACAAAACAAAAACTCTTCTTGCCAAGATTTCTAAAGTAATGAAGAAATAATGTCACTTATAAAAGGGGTTTCTAAAATTACCTATCTGGAACAGAAGAAAGCAAGAGTCCGGTACCATTATCAAATCAATAGGTTTAACATCTTTTCCCTTTTAAAGTAAAATAATAATTTAAATAATAAATACAAGTTTTTATTTATATAGTGCCATTTTTAATATACTATCATTTTTCTACTGGGATTTTATAGTTTAATAGACATTCATCATTAGCGTGCTAAGTTTCAGATCCTGGCCCTGCTCTATATTTTTTGGTTTGTTTGTTTGGATATTATTACCATAAAAACAAAAACAGGCTTGCAATGGCTGCAGATTCATAGAAGATTATTAGAAATAAAAGTTTATTTCCAGTTTCATCCATGTCCCTACAAAGGACATGAACTCATCATTTTTTATGGCTGCATAGTATTCCATGGTGTATATGTGCCACATTTTCTTAATCCAGTCTATTGTTGTTGGACATTTGGGTTGGTTCCAAGTCTTTGCTATTGTGAATACTGCTGCAATAAACATACGTGTGCATGTGTCTTTATAGCAGCATGATTTATAATCCTTTGGGTATATACCCAGTAATGGGATGGCTGGGTCAAATGGTATTTCTAGTTCTAGATCCCTGAGGAATCGCCACACTGACTTCCACAATGGTTGAACTAGTTTACAGTCCCACCAACAGTGTAAAAGTGTTCCTATTTCTCCACATCCTCTCCAGCACCTGTTGTTTCCTGACTTTTTAATGATCGCCATTCTAACTGGTGTGAGATGGTATCTCATTGTGGTTTTGATTTGCATTTCTCTGATGGCCAGTGATGATGAGCATTTTTTCATGTGTTTTTTGGCTGCATAAATGTCTTCTTTTGAGAAGTGCCTGTTCATGTCCTTCGCCCACTTTTTGATGGGGTTGTTTGTTTTTTCTTTGTAAATTTGTTTGAGTTCATTGTAGATTCTGGATATTAGCCCTTTGTCAGACGAGTAGGTTGCGAAAATTTTCTCCCATTTTGTAGGTTGCCCGTTCATTCTGATGGTAGTTTCTTTTGCTGTGCAGAAGCTCTTTAGTTTAATTAGATCCCATTTGTCTATTTTGGCTTTTGTTGCCGTTGCTTTTGGTGTTTTAGACATGAAGTCTTTGCCCATGCCTATGTCCTGAATGGTATTGCCTAGGTTTTCTTCTAGGGTTTTTATGGTTTGAAACTGGAAACCATCATTCTCAGCAAACTATCACAAGGACAAAAAACCAAACACTGCATGTTCTCACTCATAGGTGGGAATTGAACAATGAGAACACATGGACACAGGAAGGGGAACATCACACTCTGGGGACTGTTGTGGGGTGGGGACAGGGGGGAGGGATAGCATTAGGAGATATACCTAATGCTAAATGACGAGTTAATGGGTGCAGCACACCAACATGGCACATGTATACATATGTAACAAACCTTCACATTGTACACATGTACCCTAAAACTTAAAGCATAATAATAATAATAAAAAGAAAAAAAGAAATAAAAGTTTATTGTTAAATATTTTGTCATAGCAAAATATATTTTTCTTTAAGAGAAAAAAGTTTTTATCTAAATATTATCAAATTTATTACTTTCATCACTTACGTAAATTAACCAGTTCAAATGCATCTGTATGTCTAAGTAGAGAAAACCAACTTCAACATTAATGTGTTTTATTTTCTCAAAGTTTGACTTCAGACAAAAATTATAAAACTGGAAGATAGTAATATTTAAGGATGCCTTCCTAAAATTATCTTAAGTACATCAAATATTTGCAAAAACTGTTTTTCTTCTGAGGGTTTCGTATGCTGGTAAGAAATATTTTTGGAACAGAATAGAGGAGGATTAAGTGAAAAATAAATGTCCCTTTTTACTCTTATTCCAGTTCTCAGAGGAAACAGTTTCTTGCATGGACTTCCAGTTATTTTCTGTACATAGAAAGTATATATAACAATATAAAATTTATCATGAATGAACTACTCTATACACACTCTGACAGTTACTTTTTAAGTTAAACAATATCTTGAATATCTCACATATCTGTACTCTCACAAGTGTTACATATATATTACATACATACTTGCCTAATTAGTTTTTGGTGACAATATATTGTATTATATGAATGTACCATCATTTTTATTTATTTTTTATTTTTATTTTTATTTTTTTTGAGACGGAGTCTCGCTCTGTCGCCCAGGCTGGAGTGCAGTGGCGCGATCTCGGCTCACTGCAAGCACCGCCTCCCGGGTTCACGCCATTCTCCTGCCTCAGCCTCTCCAAGTAGCTGGGACTACAGGCGCCCACCACCACACCCGGCCTAACCATCATTTTTAATAACAAGTCTCTTTGCAAGGGTAGCTCCAGCTTCTATTAGGAGTGAAATCCCTGGATACAAGATAACCAACTTGTCTCCAAAGCCGATTCTCCAAAACTGTTTCAATTTCCATTCCCACATGGTAATATCAGTAGAATAATTGCCCATTGTCCCACAACCTGTTTAACATGGTCACGCAGCGGAATTCTGACTTTGCCAAATGGCTCACTTCAATAAGCTTAATGAATGTTTAAATGAATGGATCTCAATTTATGAACAAGGATTACCATCTTCTCATACACGACTACTGAACGATCTCACTTTCTGAATGGGAATCATCTTATCATATACTACCACTTTTTTTTTTTTTTTTTTGAAACAGGGTCTCACTCTGTTGCCCA
>NW_026652278.1:176693280-176743036 GCF_009828535.3 Hylobates moloch
TTTTTTTTTTTTTTTTTTTGAGACGGAGTCTCGCTCTGTTACCCAGGCTGGAGTTCAGTGGTGCAATCTCTTGTGACTGCAACCTCCACCTCAAGTGATTCTCCTGCCTAGCCTCCCGAGTAGCCTGGATTATGGGCGTGCACAACCATGCCTGGCTAATTTTTGTATTTTTTTATAGTAGAGATGGGGTTTCACCATGTTGGCCAATATAGTTTTGAACACCTGACCTCAAATGATCTGCCCACCTTGGCTTCCCAAAGTGCTGGGATTATAGGTGTGAGCCACTGCGCCCAGCCCCTATACTACTTTTATATGTCTTGCCTGGTTTTTCCTTCTGACCAGATTTATAATTAAATAACTGTTTTCTTTTTCTTACTGATTTTCATGACATTTTAATTTATCAGGAAATTAGTTCTGTTGTTAATATATGTTGTACATATTTACTGTAATTTATCTCTTTTAAAATGTTTTGTTTTTTGGCCAGATGTGGTGGCTTATGCCTGTAATCCCAGCAATTTGGGATCACCTGAGGTCAGGAGTTCAAGACCAGCCTGGCCAACATGGCGAAACCCCATCTCTACTAAAAACAAAAATTAGCCGGGCATCTTAATGGTGCGCACCTGTAATCCCAGCTACTCGGGCGGCTGAGGCAGAAGAATCTTTTGAACCCGGGAGGTGGAGGTTGCAGTGAGCCGAGACCTCACCACTGCACCCCAGCCTGGGTGACAGAGCAAGACCCTGTCTCAAAAAAAAAAAAAAGTTTTATTTTTTAATACATAGATACTTTAGTGGAACACAGGAATGATTTAGGGCACTTCAATTTGGGTCTATTTTTTCTTTCTTTTATTATACTTTAAGTTCTGGGATACATGTGCAAAACGTGCAGGTTTGTTACAAAATAGGTATACACATGCCATGGTGGTTTGCTGCACTCATCAACCTGTCATCTACATTAGATATTTCTCCTAATGCTATCCCTCCCCTAGTCCCCCAACTTCTGACAGGCCCCAGTGTGCAATGTTCCCCTCCCTGTGTCCATGTGTTCTCATTGTTCAACTCCCAGTTATGAGTGAGAACATGCGATGTTTGGTTTTCTGTTCCTGTGTTAGTTTGCTGAGAATGATGGTGTCCAGCTTCATCCATGTCCCTGCAAAGGACATGAACTCATCCTTTTGTATGGCTGCATAGTATTCCCTGGTGTACATGTGCCACATTTTCTTTATCCAGTCTATTAGTGATGGGCACAGTGATGGGCACAGTGACTTGGGTCTGTTTTCTAGGGCACGTCTCTCTGCAGATTGTTACAGCCTTCTTCGGTTTGCGCAGATCGCCCTCAGACAAAATGTCAGCCTGTCTCTCAATGAAGCTCTTTAATCCACAGCCTTTTTTTTTTTTCAGCTCAGTTGTTTCTGGTCGATGCAAAGCTGACTGCAGTTTTTCTTCTCTTTTCAATGTTTGTAATTTTTCTTCTCTGTGCTTGACCTCTAAATTAGGATTTGTGTTGAAGTAAAGAATTGTAATAACCTGCGGAGTCGCCCTTAAATCCGGATGCCCCCTCTTTCTCTCTCAGAGTGGGGTACCCCAGAGCAGTGTTCTCCATTTCTCCCATGGTGTCATCGCACCCCTGAGTCTCTCTTCTAATTAGGATATTCTTCTCTGGGTTCTCAGGTCCCTGGAGGTCTCAGGGACGTTGATGCCATGTTCAGGGTCTAAAAGGTAAGGTCTTTGTGCTTTGTGCTTCTTCAGTTTGGCCCAGATATCCTTGCATTTGTCAGATATTTTTCACAGTGATTCCTACAGTATTTTAAAATCAGTTCTCTCACCTGTTTTTACTCTTTTTGTCTACATAGGGGATATCAGAGACAGGATATAAATAGTAATATTTTATTCTTTCAGGAAGCTATAAATATATTTAGATTATTACAATTTGTACAGACTCCAAGCAGAAATATAATCATATCATTTATGATCGTTTATCTTCATAAACAGATATTTGAATTGGCTTCCAAAATGACCTTAGAGATGTACTTACTTAATGATGGTGGCCTTGATCTTTTTGTGATTAGAGGATAGCCCAGCATGTGGCCACAGAAGCAGAAACACATAGTATGTGCTGGTTAATTGGCTCTACTCGCTTCATGTATTGTTCCAGCTTATCTGCTGCTTGTGGACTGGTACATGCTGAGCTTCTCAATAATCAAAGAAGAAATCAGGTGCCAGGTTACAATCCAGACCCAAGAAGTGTCTGCGTTTCTGTTTTTCCACATGAAGTCATATTTTAGCTTTCTTTTCTTCTTTTCCAATGGTGGAGACGCCCCTGGTATGTAAAACATGAGTAAAGTTCAAATAGGGTCAAATTCCAGAAGGCAGCGCAGAACTTTTCCTCCTAGCCCTGTTACTTTGGCCGTACATGCTTCTATCATCCCATGCAGCCGGGAATGGGGGCTGCCATTTTCATTTTGATCAATCATTCCTCAAAAGGGCATTTAGAGAGTCATTAGCGTCTAGAGTTGTGAAATGAGTAGAATAACAGAAGGTAGCATGTCAGAAGACCATGGGCAGCCCCCAGGCTGTATGTGCAGTCCCCGTTCTGCATAATGTGTCCAGTTGGTATGTAATGATGCATGCACATAAGAGAACCAAACACTCAAATGTTTTGGCTATAATCAAAATTATACCTTGAGTTTCAATGTACTTATGTGTTTGAAAATGGTATTTTAAGGACCAGAAATGTAAACAGTGTTCTGTGTTTTCAATACACAAAAATAAACCTTATGTACATAAATGTAGGCCTCACTGCTGGGCTGTATTCATTCCTACCATGGACCCTGTAAATACTGTAGAACTATCCAAACAACATCTAAACTTCAGTTGTAAAATTCCTAACTCCTAATATTACAAACATTCAACTATTTTGATGGAAAAAATAGGAAGCACGACAATCATTATAAGAGAAAGAAAATGTATTTCTCAATAAACACAGATCCCTTAACATGGACACTTTCCTGGAGCTTCAGAAGACACCAGCAGTGGAAGGTTGTAGTATTCATCGATGGCTAGGGCTGGTTGCAGGAAGATATTATGATGCTTTGAAGGTTGTCCTGGTCATCTTTATAAAATATATGTCAACCACACCTGCTGAGACTTACAGAGCACTGACAGAGGGTAAGATACTAGAGAAGGAAAAGCTTTGATAAGATAGCTGAACATAATCAGAAAAGAAGGTAACTAATCAAATAAACATCCTCTTGCATGCGCAATGTCAAGAATGCAGCTCTGGAAACAATGCCTTTGTCATATCACTGTTAGCCACAGGGTGTGTACCTTCCTCCTCTTGTGCTTAGTGTTTGGAGAATTTTTGTTTGTTTGTTTGAGACAGAGTCTCGCTGTATCGCCCAGGCTGGAGTGCAATGGCGCAATCTCGGCTCACTGCAACCTGCACCTCCCAGGTTCAAGCAGTTCTCCACCTCAGCCTCCTGAGGAGCTGGGACTACAGGTGCCCACCACCATGCCTGCCTAATTTTTTTGTATTTTTAGTAGAGTTGGGGTTTTACCATCTTGGCCAGGCTGGTCTTGAATTCCTGACCTGGTGATCCACCCTCCTCGGCCTCCCAAAGTGCTGGGATTACAGGTGTCAGCCACCATGCCCAGGCTGAGAATTTTAAAAAGTAGAAAAGTGCTATTCTTGATTAAGCAGCTGTCGTATCAGACACTGGAGAATGTAGCCCAAGCTCACATGGTTCATTTCTGCAACAGCTCTTGCAATCTATACATTATTGTCACCACTCTATGGGGAATCAATGAGAATTATGGCAGAAAAGTACTCTGCTGAGTGGTGAGGCAGATATAAACCTGGCCTAAGTGAAACAAAAAACTCTCCATTTTTAACTACACTTTACTGGCTCCAGGACTGGAAATTTTCAGGAGTAGTATAGGGAAGGACTAAGGATATCGAGGGTTCTTGGGTGTGCTTGGATGAAATAATACATAGTTTGTTGGTCCTGGCTGAGTGCAGAAACAAGTGAACACAATAGGGCTTGAAAGCTTAGGAGAAAATGGAGGGAGGCAAGAGGTTGGAGGACTTAGTGGATTCATGGAGAACAACTGGAAATACGGAAGTTAGAAGGAGAGTGATAAAAGGCAAGGCAAAGTAGGTGATGAAATTACCCAAAGTATGACTCTGGGATTGGGTTGCTGAAGAAGAGATAATAAATTCTTTAAAGTAAATAAGAGTGGTGAAGTGCTTATCCCATGTGACTTATTAGAGACAGAATCTGAAATATAATTTGGGCTTACCTTATGAAATTTAGTGCATTATGCCATAAGAATGCTGTGTCTCCTAATCCATTATGTTCATTACGGTGGAACTTTACATGTGTCTTGATATCTGAGTATAATCTTAAGCAATAAATAACAGAAGTTGTAGTCTCATCACTAATTTGGGGTGTGCTGATTTTGTTTCTAAGTTTATAAAATGAAAGTCCTGATTTTTGTTGGTTAAATATTTTGAAAAATTGCAGTTCAAGAGCAAAGTTATGTTTTACTCATCAGTTTTTTGAATGAAAAATTATGTGAACAAGATAACTTTTGTATGAATTTTAAATTTTTAGTAAAGTTACTTATGTTTATTCTCCGAAATATTATCAGTCACATTTATTTAGTGCTCAAGACTACTGTCAATTTTTTTTTTTTTTTTTAAGAGTCTCGCTCTGTCGCCCAGGCTGGAGTGCAGTGGCGCAATCTCGGCTCACTGCAAGCCCCACCTCCCGGGTTCATGCCGTTCTCCTGCCTCAGCCTCCCGAGTAGCTGGGACTACAGGCGCCCACCACCACGCCCGGCAAATTTTTCGTATTTTTAGTAGAGACGGAGTTTCACCGTGTTAGCCGGGATGGTCTCGATCTCCTGACCTTGTGATCTGCCCGCCTTCACCCGCCTTGGCCTCCCAAAGTGCTGGGATTACAGGCGTGAGCCACTGCACTCGGCCAATATTTTTTAAATTATGAAACTAGGAAATATTGTTGTATTAAAAATATTTTTCTCTAGCTATTCACAGTAACACTGAAGAATGCATTTTACTTACATCTTTTTCTGTTTGACAGAAGACAGTTATTGGTAAGTATAATTATTAGATAAAGTATACTTATTTTCCATGTTTAAAATATGAAAAATATGCAATATAGGTTGGTACTAAGAGGGGAAATCTGCTTCTGATCAAAATTTTATTTTAAATATCATTTTTATTCCTTTTGTCCTAAGTTATATACTTTTTCTTCTATTACTTATTGCGAAGTTACTTTGAAACAAAGCAAAATCAAAGAAAGCCATCAACCAAGATTTTAAAAATAGTAAGAGCAGAATCTCTCCTCAATTCTTTCCTCTTCTCCACTCCATCTTGCCTTCACAGCTTTTTTTGTTTCCAGAGGTAGTCAAAACAGTTTAGATATTTATGCCAAAGGGCATGGATCTGTGATACCATGGGTCCTGCCAAGCTGAAGGTTTCCTTTGGCCAAGATAAGTTACTGTGGAAGGAAAGTAACTCTTCTGATCCACGGTTCTTAGAAAATTATACTTTTATACTTTTTAAATTTTAAATGAAATATCCTACAGCTTTCAATGCATACCCAGTTCAGAGAACTTGAATATCATCCAACATACTTCCACAGTGATCCCAGTCTGAGAGGACTGTGTTATTATGTAAATGCGTAGCTTGCTTTCTAGGTAATAAACGATGAAACTCTTCATACAGGAGAATTTGGTCATCGGTGTGTTTCTAGATGTATTGAAGGTTTGCTGTGAAATCACTCTGGAATCTCCCAGCTGGTCTGCTCCACAGTATCCTGCTGGTCTTGGGCTTTGTCTGTGAACTTTCCAGAACTCATGCTCACTACAGACTTTCTTTAGGGCCTCTAGATATTTGTTTCTTTTGCATGCCAAGAGTTGTATCCTTATTTTTGGAGACAGGAGAGGATGTGAGTGTTGAATTGTATTTCAGGTTACACTTGGGACTTCAAAATGACCAAGGCAGTGTCTGCTAAGTATTTGCTGAGACTCTGGTATGATTCTTTCAAGTCTCAAGACAGTTATCTGAATGATATCCCCATGACAATGGACTCCTGCACATTCACAGTCCTGGAAGGAACCTGTCCACATTGGCATTCCAGAAGTCCATAAAAGACAAACGCATCTGCAGTCCCCAAGAAAGCATTGTTGTAAACAAATCTGCACTAGATGGAAACTCTGTTGTGTGGTGCCGGCATGCATGGAAGAGTAAGGCTGGAACTACACCTGGAAGTTCTTTTAGTATCCCACAGTTCTTTTTTATTATATTATATTATATTATATTATATTTTATTTTATTTTATTACACTTTAAGTTCAAGGGTACATGTGCACAACATGCAGGTTTGTTACATAGGTATACATGTGCCATGTTGGTGTGCTGCACCCATCAACTCATTGTTTAAATTAGGTATATCTCGTAATGCTATCCCTCCCTCAGCCCCCCACCCCACGACAGGCCCCCATGTGTGATGTTCCCCGCCCTGTGTCCAAGTGTTCTCATTGTTCAGTTCCCACCAATGATTGAGAACGTGCGGTGTTTGGTTTTCTGTCCTTGTGATAGTTTGCTCAGAATGATGGCTTCCAGCTTCATCCATGTCCCTGCAAAGGACATGAACTCATCCTTTTTTATGGCTGCATAGTATTCCATGGTGTACATGTGCCACATTTTCTTAATCCAGTCTGTCATTGATGGACATTTGGGTTCATTCCAAGTCTTTGCTATTGTGAATAGTGCCAGAATAAAATATGTGTGCATGTGTCTTTATAGTAGCGTGATTTATAATCCTTTGGGTATATACCCAGTAATGGGATTGCTGGATCAAATGATATTTCTAGTTCTAGATCCCTAAGGAATCGCCACACTGTCTTCCACAATGGTTGAACTAGTTTACAGTCCCACAAACAGTGTAGAAGTGTTCCTATTTCTCCACATCCTCTCCAGCACCTGGTGTTTCCTGACTTTTTAATGATTGCCATTCTAACTGGTGTGAGATGGTATCTCATTGTGGTTTTGATTTGCATTTCTCTGATGGCCAGTGATGATGAGCATTTTTTCATGTGTCTGTTGGCTGCATAAATGTCTTCTTTTGAGAAGTGTCTGTTCATATCCTTTGCCCACTTTTTGATGGGGTTGTTTGTTTTTTTCTTGTAAATTTGTTTAAGTTCTTTGTAGATTCTGGATATTAGTCCTTTGTCAGATGGGTAGATTGCAAAAGTTTTCTCCCATTTTGTAGGTTGCCTGTTCACTCTGATGGTAGTTTCTTTTGCTGTGCAGAAGCCCTTAGATTAATTAGATCCCATTTGTCTATTTTGGCTTTTGTTGCCATTGCTTTTGGTGTTTTAGTCTTTGCCCATGTCTATGTCCTGAATGGTATTGCCTAGGTTTTCTTCCAGGGATTTTATAGTTTTAGATCTTATATTTAAGTCTTTAATCCATCTTGAATTAATTTTTTTATAAGTGTAAAGAAGGGATCCAGTTTCAGCTTTCTACATATGGTTACCCGGTTTTCCCAGCACCATTTGTTAAATAGGGACTCCTTTCCCCATTCCTTGTTTTTGTCAGGTTTGTCAAAGATCAGATGGTTGTAGATGTGTGGTGTCATTTCTGAGGCCTCTGTTCTGTTCCATTGGTCTATATATTTGTTTTGGTACTAGTACCATGTTGTTTTGGTTACTGTAGCCTTGTAGTATGGTTTGAAGTTAGGTAGCATGATAGCATCACAATTCTACACACATTTCAGGAATGATTTTTTAAAAAGACAACCTCAATTCTTAATGATTTTTAAATTTTTGTAAAATAATCAAATGCAGCCAATGGACTGATTGAATAAATCTACTTTTCCCTTTTTGTTGATGGGCCCTAAATTTCCAAGTCTTCTGTGTATAAGGTGGGCTTAATTTTAAGAATAGTCATTTTGAAGTTAAAATAACTTGTTTTCTTTATACCCAATTTTAAAATTCAGAATGCCATATCAGCCACTTTATGGATAATTTCTCACATACTTCTTTCTCTGAATATGAGAATTTTTTAAATTTATGCAAAAATGTTTCAACTTACAATGGCATATTTTAATATAACATCTTTAATTTCAACTTTTTCCTTTTGGATATACTTTTATAGAAAGGAATGCAGCATTTATTAAACCACTGTTTTCTTCATCTATTGGCAGTGTGTTTAAGGAATTCAGTTTGCCTTGTGGGAATCTTTTTCAGATAAACTGTATATCAAGTAGTTTCGTGGTTTTTGAAAGAACTTTTTGGCATTCAGGGCCATTTCTTGTGCTGTACGAAGCAGCCCTTAGTGCTTTCTGGAGAGCAGACTACTTAAAATTCATATGAACACATTCAATGTGGTATGTATGTTTGGAATCACTATTGAAATATTTCTCTATTTAATTGGGGTGGTTCATGCTAATTCACATGGCGGACATTGGCAGCTATTTTCAGTCTACCAATTTTTTCTTTGGGGGACATAGTAAAATCTCTGCTTCCATAAATGTTTCCACTTTCTGAGTGGAGCAGTTTTCCCTTCTTCTTCTAGCTCTGTCTTAGTGGGCAGAGAGAACAGGAAATGCTAGTTGTTGCAATGCAAGCCTAGCAGGTGAGCACACCTCTCCTCCCCAGGAACTGGGTAAGCCACGATGCTCAACTCCAGTGATTGTTGAATTTCAACAGTTGCACCCTCTTTTTACCCCTGGTGTCACATAGAGCATATGCCCTTGAACATTCAGGAAGTCAAGTATTGCTTCCATTCTGGTTGTGGTGCTAGAAATGCAGGCTTGTATCTCTTTAGCTCAACCATTTCTGTCTCCTCCCTCAGCTCCTAGGAAGCTACTGACTCACCCTTCCCTTGACAAGTCCTTCTGGCTAGTCTTCCTGGGTAGCACCTGAGATGAACCCCAAACTGGCACACTTGCTATCTGTTTCTGTCTGCCACATCTGGAATCACAATAAAGAGGACACTACTGGTAAGGACTTCAAATGCATGTCAAATGGTCAGAGCCGTGGGCTCTAGGAACAGGTGCCAGCAAGTCACAACAAGGGGTTAAATGAGACCAATCTGCCCACTCCACAGCGGGCACCTCTGGACTCTGGGTGGATCTGAGGACTCTTCTTTGGTCTGAATGTGTTGGAAACTTATTTGCCAGTGCAACAGTTTTGAGACATGAGACCTTTAAGAGGGCAGAGCCCTCATAAATGGACTAACACCATTGTCGTGGAAGTGGGTTCATTATTAAGAGAGTAGGCTTGTTATAAAAGCAAGTTCAGCCTCCTCTTGCCTTGCTCTTGACCTCTTTTGCCGTTCCACTTTCCATTATGACATAATGCAGCATGAAGGCCCTTATCAGATGCCGGCATCATGCTCTTGGACTTCCAGCCTCCAGAACCATGAACCACATAAACTTCTGTTCATCATAAATTATCCAGTCTTTTGTACTCTATTACAGCAGCATAAAACAGACTAACACAGACCCATCATCTCCTGACACAGATGTAAAGTGAATCCCTAGCAGGCATCTTTGTCCCTCAGAAAAGTCCTGGAGGTTGAGTAGTGGAACAGCAGCATACCAATATCTTTCCCACAAAAAACCTTTCTAATTTCCTCTCCAATATTTCTAAAAGAATGGAGGCAAGTGGTCTTCTAAGGGTCCTCAAATTATTCCCAGCCACCTCCTTGCCAAGGTCTGCTTTGATGGATTCACAGATTGTTCTGCAATATGAGTAGCATTGACAGTTACTATCTTGGAGTCTCAGTCAAAATGGAGACAGAGAATACCCATTTAACATGCACTCCAACTTAGGTATCCACAGAACGTACAGTTTTGTTATTCTCTATCATGGGCCTGCTCTTGCCAATGTTTCAGCAGATAGCTGCATAATTTAGAATTTCTAGTTAATAATATTTCAGTTTCAACTGTCTCCCTTCAGTTTAACGTGGGGTGTATTTAAAATACAACTCCCTATTAGATATTAAAGGATTGTTTTGGAACAACTGAGTCTTCTCAGATAAATCTTCAATACTCTACTTTTCTCTCGCTTCTCTCACTCTTTTTGTTTGTTTGTTTGTTTGTTTCTTTGTTTGAGACAGAGTCTCACTCTGTCACCCAGGCTGGAGTGCAATGGTGTGACCTTGGCTCACTGCAACCTCTGCTTCTTGGGTTTAAGTGATTCTCGTGCCTCAACCTCTGGAGTAGCTGGGATTACAGGCATGTGTCACCACACCTGGCTAATTTTTTTTGGTAGTTTTTATAGAGACACAGCCTGCCTTGGCCTCCCAAAGTGCTCAAATTACAGGTGTGAGCCACCGTGCCCAGCCTCACTCTCCTTTACTTCTCCAGGTTGGTGGCTGTGCCTATAAGGAGGACCCTTTCTATGCCTGCAGCAGGAGGAGAGTGGGTCCTTGCATCCACACAGCAGCCTGGAGTGTCACTCTGGACACTCTCCTGCCTCAGCCTCTGGAGTAGCTGGGACTACAGGCATGTGCCACCACACCCAGCTAATTTTTGTATTTTTAGTAGAGACAGGGTTTCACTATGTTGGCCAGGATGGTCTTGATCTCTTGACCTCGTGATCTGCCTGCCTCGGCCTCCCAAAGTGTTGGGATTACAGGCGTGAGCCACCGTGCCTGGCCGATAGTTTTTTATACTGTGAAGAAGCTCTTTAGTTTAATTAGATCCCATTTGTTAATTTGTGCTTTGTTGCAATTGCTTTTGGTGTTTTTGTCATGAAATCTTTGCCACTTCCTATGTCCAGAATGGTATTTCCTAGGTTATTTTCCAGGGTTTTTATAGTTTTGGGTTTTATATTTAAGGCATTAATCCATTTTGAGTTGATTTTTGTGTATGCTGTAAAGAAGGAATCCAGTTTCAGTCTTCTACATATGGCTAGCCAGTTATCCCAGCACCATTTATTGAATAAGTCTTTTCCCCATTGCTTGTTTCTGTCATATTTGTCAAAGGTCAGATGATTTAGATGTCTGGTCTTATTTCTGGATTATCTATTTGGTTCTATTGGTCTATGTGTCTGTTTTTGTACCAGTATCATGCTGTTTTAGTTACTGTAGCCTTGTAGTATAGTTTGAAGTCTGGTAATGTGATGCCTCCAGCTTTGTTATTTTTGCTTAGGATTGCCTTGGCTATTTGGGCTCTTTTTAAAGTGTGTAGTTCAGTAATGTTAAGTATATTCACATGAATAATCTTGCCAAAGTGAAACTTTATAATCATTGAACAACAACTCCCACTTTTCCACTCTCCCCAACCCTGGTAACCACTATTCTATCTTGTGTTTCAATAAATTTTGCTACTTTAAATACCTTGTATAAGTGGAATCATACAGTATTTGCCTTTTTGTAAGTGACTTATTTCATTTAGCACAGAGTCTTCGAGGTTCATTTATGTCATAGCATGTGAAATAATTTCCTTCGTTTTTAAGGTTGCATAGTATCACACTGTGTGCCTGTACCACATTTTGTTTATCCATGCATCTGCTGATGAACATTTAGGTTGCTTCCACCTTTTGGCTGTTGTGAATAGTACAGCTATGAACGTAGGTGTGAATGACCTCAGGACCCTGTTTTTAATTCTTTTGGGTATATATTCAGAAGTGAGATTGCTAGATCATATATTCAATTTTTTGAAAAACCACTGTAGCTATTGAGCCAATGTTTAAACAGATAGCTGAATAATTTAGAATTTTCAGTGAACAATATTACAGTTTTTTCCAGTTTCAACTGTCTCGCTTCAGTTTAATCTATTTAAAATACACCCCCCATTCGATTTTAAATGATTACTTTGGAATAACTGAGTCTTTTTAGGTAAATCCTTAATACTTCACTTTCCATAGCTGTTGCACCATTTTACAATCCCCACAGTGCACAAGAGTCCCAATTTCTCCACATTCTTGTCAATACTTGTGATTTTATTTATTTATTTTGGTAGTATTCGTCTGAATGGGAGTAAGGTGATATACCATTGTGATTTTGATTTGCATTTCTCTGATAATTAGTCACTAATTATTACTGAGTATCTTATACTTCTGTGATGACATGTGGGAATTTTTCTTCATTGTACAACAGATATCACTATATTGGCATAGTTCTACATTCTACACAATTTTTTCTAACACTACACAAAAGCAAACACTAAATCTAACTTCAAATTGTCAGGATTACTGGCCTACTCCTCTGCGAACCCATAGGCTGATTATAAATCTTTGAAATTAATTACATCTAAATTTTTTTCTTTCCTGTCAAGTCACTCTTGACAAGTTTCCTCTGCTCACATTGGCAGTCTCTTTCTTTCTCATGATTCTTCAAGTCGTCATTTTGTTAGGGGCCAAGCTTTCAATCATAGACTGAAATTATATTGTGTGCTTTTTTCCTGAGTGTTTAATCCCTTAATTTAGAAGCGGATGTAGGAGTGCATACCCAGGAGGTGAGGGCAAAGAATCCCGTTGACAGAGCACTGGAATCTCAAATCTGTTACCGTTTTGGCTTGGGACAACAAACATCCTGTCAGTCTCAATTGCTGTGTAATTGAAAAGAGAATGATAACAATTGTCCTACATACATCGTAACTCTCTTTGAGTCAATGATAATTAATACATGTGAAAAGCTTTCAAAAACTTGTAAAAATCCCTCATAATTATATGGTGTTTTACAATTTACAAAGAACTTTCACATGCACATTTCTCATGTGATTTTTATAATGTTTTGAGTGGGCAGAGTGAGAAATTATATTTACAAAGTATCTATATAGATGCCAATAATGATGCCTAATATACCCCACTTTCCATATTTAAAAGACCTTTAAAATTATGACTTTTCCTAGTTTTCGCAGCACATAAAAAGGCCAATACCACTACACCGGTATATAGTTTCTGGTCTTGTGCACTGACCATTTCCTACACCATCTTTTTGTATGCTTTTTAGCTTCCATAGTTGTTATTCCAGTAGAAGAGTACTGAAAGGCCACGTACAATATACAGCTTGGATTCATCCCACTGATAAAAATCTACTTTTAACATACATGTTAAAATAATTGAGACTGACTAAATTATTTTTGTATTTTTTCCATTTTATGTGTTATCAACTTTTTAATTAAGCAATGGGGCCACGGTAGGCAGGACCCTAGAACTTGTGAATATGTTACCCTACATGACAGAAAGACTTTCAGATGTAATTAAACTTAATGACGTTGAGTTAGGGAGAGAGTCCTACCCAGTGGACTCACAAGGGTCCTTAAAGGTGTAAGAAGGAGTCAGAGGACAGAGTCAGAAGGAGACGTGCTGATGTGAGAATGATAGAGAGATACAACGTTCCTGTCTTTGAAGACGGAGGAAAGAGGCCTTGAGCCAAGGAACATTGTTGGCCTCCAGAAACTGGAAAACGCAAGAAAATCGACCCACCCTAAAGCCCCTAGAAGGGAACACAGTCCAACTAATTCATTATTTTAGCCCAGGAGATCCTTGTTGGGCTTCCGACTTACAGTACTGGAAGATAATATATTCCTGGTGGTTTGTGTCACGAGCTCTGTAGTACTTTGTTCCAGTATCAGTAGAAAACCGGTAGATGGGGAATTCACGTAAATATCATTACAAACAGAAATAATTGCTTATTATTCTTTTCTCAAATCCTACCTTGGAAACAAAATCAATTTTTGTTTTTCGGGGCTTTTGTACTAATTCTTATGAATCCACTAATATTTTGTTTTTTCTGTTGTCTCCCTCAGGAACCCGAAAGGAAGAAGCCCATACGTCTGGGGACACATGTCCTAGAAGCACACCCCATTAGATAAAGTGTTGCATACTCTTTGATAAGGTAAGGCTCCCTGGACGAGATGTTTTACAGGTACCATGAGCTCAGTGAAACGCTTTTGGAAAGACACTTAGCGGAGTGGGCACCACGAGGTTAGGAGAAGCAGCTTCTGCTCGTCATAACTTTGGCAAATGTTTACACATCAGTAATGAAAAATATTCTCTTGGCGGTTTCAGGCTTGTTACTATGGATGTTGTTTGCTAACATTGACTATTTTTCCTAACTGCTTATAGAAACTCCAGGCTGTCACCCATCTGTTCTCTCATCAAAGTAGTTTTGGGCCAGCAACTATTTCAGACATTTCTATGATTTCAGATGTCTCACTCTGCCTGTGACTGTATGTTGTACTTGAGGACTGGACGCACAGAGTTCAGTGCAAATAGCCAAGCATTCAGCTCCAACTCTCCTCCTTGTGGTAACAATATGAAAGAAAGAGGTAGTATCGGAATTATTTTAGTTCAATGTAGCCATTATAAAATGTGTATATATTTTAAAACATCATGTGGTACATGATAAATATATACAACTTTTATTTTTCAATAAAAAAATTATAAAAAAAGTCATCAAACCTGATTTCTCATACTACTTTTTTGGTAACACTCATCACACCAAAGACTTATTATTTTAAAATGTTATTTTTCATAATTAATTTCTCATTAATTTATAGGCTAGATTTTAATTGTTATGTCTAAATAGTAGTGTCTAGTACGTGGTAGATAATCAATGTGACTTGAAGAAATGAATAAGTCTGTTAACGACATACTTCTCATCACTGTAACTTATTTTTGGTTTAGGACTGATAAACCATTTTTTCTCTCACTCCATATTGCTAAAGATCAAATCCTTCTTCTTTAAGATGCTACCATTGTTCCATTCATCAACGCCAAATCATTCCTCAGGCCTGAGAGGAGCTGCATTCCTTCATTTCGTCTTTGGGTCACTTCCAACCCCTGTTCTCTGTGTGTCTCATCTGGACTTCCTGGGAGAATAGCTTCTCTCATGATACTCACTTTCTTCCACATCTTCAGTCTCTGCTTCATTGATAGATTATGCTACTCAATATACAAACAACATCTTTTTTATTTTTTAATGATAAACATTCTCCCCCTCAACCTTTTAACCTACTAATGCGGGCAATCTAATCTAAAGAATAGTCTGTAATGCCTCCTTTCATCATTTCCCGTTTAATCCAGCTTTCTGGCTGAGTGATTTTGCAGAAAGCCCTTTCTCCCATGTCACCGATGGAAGTTTCCAGTGGCCTATTCTGATGAACACATGGCAGTTTACATGCTATTTGCATTTGATGCTGTTTATCACTCCCTCCTTCTGAGTACTCTCTTCTTGGTTGGCTTTTATGATAGTATTTGCTATCCTACTCCTGAGTTTTCGACCACTGCTTGTCAGACACTTTATTATGCTCCCTTTCCTTTGCCCACACTTGCAAAGTTAGATTTCCATATATGCCTTTCCCCTCTTCTTATTCCATGAGATTTATCTAAGTGATTTCATCCATTGCTATGGGTTCAACTACCGCTAATATGTTCTTTACTCCCAACTCTCTTTCTACAGCTTCACATATTTAACTGCCTTTTAGGGAATCACCAAAGGCAATTCCATCTTAACATACACAAAACTGAACTTATGATCCTTAAGTATGAGGCTGATTCTTTCTTATGCATTTTCTAAATCAGTGAGTGATACCATCTCTTGTCCTGTTGTCCTGGGCAGAATTGCAGCAGGTAACTGCTTTCTCTGCCCTCCCTATAGAAATTACCATCTCTCATTCACCAACCTCCCCATACCCCAATCAGTAGCATCTTTTTAAGAAAGGATTTTCTGTTGTTTAACATTTTTTATATGCTATTACCTATATGGTTTTCCTCCTGAAATGGGATATTGGGTAAGAGGGTACCAGATGGAGGTCACATAGACCTACAGATTATTCAAAGGGGACATCTATGGAGCAAAGGCCAAATGGGGAACTCAGTGCAGCCAAACAGCTACTCAAAGGTCTGAGCAGAGATACAGAAATGACCCAGGAGATAGCAGAAAGAGAGAGACATATCAAGTGGGTTTTGAGTGTAGGGCAAAACCACATTTACCCGTAGCTCTGGAGAACCCACTGGCACAGTTTGAGACTGTTGCAGCCTGCAAGGGAGGGCAGAGGCTGAGTTCAGACACACACGCCCTCCGACCAGCTCCCGAATGTCTGATGATGTTTACAACTTTGCTTTCTGCTTTCCTACCTGGTCTTAGCCTTTTGATACACGCCCTCCCACTTAGCCAGATTTGAGCTAAGTACATAATCTGGCCTTGCCAGATTATGACATTAGTTGGAGAATAGATAGGTCACTGGAACCTAAGATACATTTTAGAAAAATATTAATATGTATGCCATATGTATAGTGTGCAGGTGGCATTTTAAACACGTGGAAAATGATGAAAATTTTAATAAACCACGAGAGGAAATTGAATAAATATTTCAGATACATACACACATCAGATTCCCTTTTTTATGTCACATGTAAAACTAAAATAATATTTGAATGGCTTAATCAGTGAAATATTTTTCTAAATTAACTAACATACCGGAAAATATTTGACTTATCTCAAACCAAATATGTATTTTTATTGTATAGGGCTTTTTCTTTTTTAAAAAATTTCAACTTGCAATTTAGATATAGGAGGTACATGGGCAGATTTGTTACAATGGACTATTGCGTGATGCTGAGGTTTGAAGTATGGATCCCGTCACCCTGGTAGTGAGCATAGTGCCTGATAGGTGGTCTTTTTTAACCTAACCTCCCTCCCTCCCTCCCTCCACCATCTAGTAGTCCACAGTGTCTATTGTGTCTCATATTTATGTCCATACGTGCTCAATGCTTAGCTTCCATTTTTAAGTGAGAACATGTGGTATTTGGCTTTCTGTTTCTGCATTCATTTCCTTAGATGGCCTCCAGCTCCATCTATGTTGCTGCAAAGAATATGATTTTATTCTTTTTTATGGCATATAGTATTTCATGGTGTATATGTACCACATTTTCTTTGTCCTGTTTCCTACTGATGGTTGCCTGTGTGGATTCCATGTCTTTGCTATTGTGAATACTGATGCAGTGGACCTCTGAGTGTACATGTGTTTTTGGCAGAATGATTTATTTTGTTTTGAGTGTATACCCAGTAATGGGATTGCTCAGTCAAATGGTAGCTTTGTTTTAAGTTTTGAGAAATCTCCAGACTGCTTCCTCAGTGGATTGGTCTAATTTACATTCCCACTAACAGCATATAAGCTTTCCCTTTTCTCCACAATGTTGCCAGCATCTGTTTTTTTGACTTTTTATAATAGCCATTCTGACTGGTATGAGATGGTATTTCATTGTGGTTTTGATTTGGATTTCTCTGATGATTAGTGATGCTGAGCATTGTTTCACGCATTTGATGTATGTCTTCTTTGAGAAGGGTCTGTTCATGTCTTTGCCCATCTTTTAATGGGGTTAATTGGGTTTTGTTTGTTCAACTGTTTAAGTTCCCTATAGATTCTGGATATTAGGCCTTTGTCAGGTGCATACTTTGCGAATATCTCCTCCCATTCCCTAGACTGTCTGTTTACTCTGCTGATTTTTACTCTCGTTTATTTTGCTTTGTAAAAGTTCTGGAGTTTAATTAGGTCCCACTTGTCCGTTTTTTGTTTTTGTTGCAAGTGCTTTTGGGGACTTAGTTAAAAATTATTTGCCAAGGCTGATGTCCAGAAGAATGTTTCCTAGGTTGCCTTCCAGAATTTTTATAGTTTGAGGTCTTACATTTAAATCTTTAATGTATTTTGAGTTAATTTTTGTATGAGGTGAAAGGGAGGGGTCCTGTTTCATCCTTCTACACATGGCTAGCCAGTTATCCCAGCTGTGTTTATTGAATAGAGAGGGGTCAGTTTCATCCTTCTACACATGGCTAGCCAGTTATCCCAGCTGTGTTTATTGAATAGGGAATTCTTTCCCATTGCTTGTTTTTGTTGGCCTTGTCAAAGATCAGATGGGTGTAGCTATGTAGCTTTATTGGTGAGTTTTCTATTCTTTTGCGTTGCTCTATGTGTCTGCATAGCAGCACCATGCTGTTTTGGTTACTGTGGCTTTATAGTATAGTATGAGGTTGGAAAGAGTGATGCCTCTGGCATTGTTCTTTTTGCTTAGGTTTGCTTTGGCTGTTCAGGCTCTTTTTGGTTCAATACAAATTTTAGAGTAGTTTTCTAATTTTAGTAAATTTTCTAAAGTAAATGTTCTAATTCTGTGAAGAATGACGTTGGTAGTTTGATAGGTACAGCATTGAATCCGTAAAGTGCTTTGAGCAATATGGCCATTTTTACAATAGTGGTTTTGGTACTGAAACGCCAGCTGCTCAGTCTAGGTCCTGCTGCGCGCTGCACAGAAAGCCAATGACTGAGACAGCAAGTATTGCCAAGGAAGAAGCTTTAATCCGGTGCTGCAGCAGAGGAGATGGGAACTCAGTCTCAAATCCATCTCTCTGACCTACTGAAACCAGGGGTTTATATAGCAGGGAAGGAATGTAACATTGTGTAAGAAAACAGGAACTAGGGAGGTGTCAGGAAGCAGTCGCGATGAATGAGGGGTCCAGCATCTCATTGTCTGGACGTCATGATCTAGCGAGTTTCAGTTCTTTGATGCTTTTTGTGAGAGGCCCGAAGGTCATTTCCTCAGGAAGGAACTCAGATAAAACAAATATAAGTTTCAAGCTTTAAGACCAGAAGGGTCAATTTCTATGTTTATTAAAAAGAAAAAAACTGTTAGGCCGGGCATGGTGGCTCATGCCTGTAATCCCAGCACTTTGGGAGACCGAGGCAGGCAGATCATGAGGTCAAGAGATCGAGACCATCCTGGCCAACATGGTGAAGCATCATCTCTACTAAAAATATAAAAATTAGCCAGGCATGGTGGCACATGCCTGTAATCCCAGGTACTTGGGAGGCTGAGGCAGGAGAATCGCTTGAACCCGGGAGGTGGAGGGTGCAGTGAACTGAGATCGCACCACTGCACTCCAGCCTGGTGACAGAGTGAGACTCCACCTCAGAAACAAAAAACAAAAAAACAAACAAAAAAAACAAACACCAAAATAAAACTGTCTATGGAACAGTTGGGTCAGTTTTAGTTTTCCCAGTCCTTGAGCATGGGATATTTTTCCATTCGCTTGTGTCGTCTCACCTCTTAGTTCAGCAGTGTTCTGTGCTTCTCGTAGAGATCGTCATCTCCTTGGTTAGTTGTATGCCTATAGGTATTTTATTTTCTTTGTGGCTATTGTAAGTGGGACTGTGTTCTTGATTTCACTCTCAGCCTGCATGCTGTTGGTGAAATATGTATTTTTAAAAAAGAAAAGCAAAAAAAAATAGACTTGACTAAACAAACATTGTTATAAACAAGACTGAGTGTCAATATTCTTTTCCATAAGGCGCTCTTACAAATCAGTATAAAGAATTATAATTTCTCGGTTTAAAAAAGGAGATAGCATTGCCAATTCACAAATTGTATATAAGTGGCCTATAAATGCAAAAACCTTAATTGCGTAAGTAATAAAAAAGTCTAAATAAAGTGATACTATTTTCTACTGATACAATTGATGGGGAGAAAAACCAAAATAAAGTGAACAGAAGAAAATGGGGAAAAAGGGAGCCTCTTAGACTGCTAGTGGGAGGGTAACTTTGTATAAACTATTAGAATACAATTTGTCAATCTGTGTTATAATCAAATTGTTCATTCACTTTGTAACAACAGTTCCATTTCTACGAAAAAATTATAGATGGGCAACTATTTCTATATAAAGCTTTTCATTACAATGTTAAATATGATAAAATTGGGGATACTTTTAAGTGGTCACTAATGGGAGCATAACTAAATAAACTTTGGTAGTAACAGTAAATAGAATACCATGCGTCTATTAGAAATGCCTTTTAGAAAATAAAGTCAATGGCATGGGGATACAGACATAATTTGTAAAGCAGTATAACTCAAATTTGTAGAAAGAAATTACAGGACAAAGACTGGTACTGATTCAAAATGGTACCTGGCTACCGTGGGCCTTTGTCCCCAGAATTAAGCCTGGAGAAGTGTCCTGGAAGTAAAGCAGGTGCTCTACGTGTCGAAAGCTCCTGGTGCGATGTTGGACTCTAACAGAAGGCTGAGCACAGCCTTGGGTAATGCAGAACTTCCTCACAAGGCAAGGAGGCAAAAATAAAACATGCGAAGAGCAGCTCTCTTTGAAGAAGAAATGCACTCAAGCCCTTGGGCCACAGAGAAAAATGCTCCTGAAACTGGAAAACTATGGACTCCCAGCCTCCAGCCTGCCTGTCTTCAGTCAGTCACCCTACAGGCCACACCCGCTGCGCTCTCCACTCTCATTCTCAGAGAGCTGCTGCTGGAACCCTCATTCTAGGAATGGACTATGAGGAAGGAGACCTACACAGTTGTCAAGGAAACCTATGCCAGTTACATATGCCATACATTTTAATCACGTAGTTATCAATGTGACAGGTAGGCAGAAAACACCGAATGCTTGAGGAAAACCAGGGGTATGAAAGAGAAGCATTAAGATTGCTTTTTAATGGAAATGTATATATTCACCTAGGCTATTCTTCCTTACCTGAGTTGAAACTGAGTAGTATGACCTAAACGTACATTTTGTGTGCTGGGAAGAAAAAGCAACTGATAACCCCCTTTCCCTTAGGTTTCCTCTCATTAGTTTGCTCACCAGTGTAACCCCATTCAGGCCCCCAAGCTAGTGCCATCTTGTGTGCACAAGGCTGGGGCAACTGGATTCATAAGAGGTTTTGTCCATGAGGAATTTTCAGTCTAATGTCAAGTAATTGACAATGAAAATGTTTCCTGGTTTCCGTCCAAATATTTATCAATACAGCAAAAATGTAGGATTTGTAGGATTTATGTATCTTAACTATCTCCACTACTGCAGGACACAGACACCATCTATAAATCTCACATTGTAACCACTAACACTTATCTTTGTTATTGTCACCTGGAATCTTCTTTTATGCCAAAATAAGAGTCTTAAAAGAATGAAGCCCTGCAATTTCACTGTCCAACAACAGAGGTTTCACCTGATAAACCATCTTCTCGTCTGACAGAGTGGGCCACAGAAACATCTCTGACAGCTGTTGCATGATGGAGTGGGAGCAAGGTCACTTCCTGCAAATGTTAGGGTTCTTCAGAATCCCACAGGCGTTGGAGGAATAACTGAACTCAACAGGCAATCAATCACGTCTGAAACATGTGAAAAATACCTAAGGACCCGAGGTCAGGGTTTAGTGTCCAGATTCAACCAGTTATTCACACGGTCTGAAAATGAAAATGTTTCATTTCAGAGAAGTTTATATGGAGTCCTTGACAGAAGGTTGAATATGAAATAGATTTTTTTTCTGTCTTCCTTTGAAAATCTTTGTGGATAAAGCTTAACATGATGCATTAGAATCTTAGGAGTAAAATATTCCTCACAAAATTTGATATCTTGCCTGATTAGTTAATACAGATATATTAAATTTTTCAACTAATTTTTTTTCTTAAGAAGAATTCTTTCAGAAATGGAAAAGCATGTAGTAACATACTGACTTTAAGGAACCTATGCTAATAATTTTAAGTAGTAAAACTTAAAACTAAACAAGAAGTAATAAAAAGGTGATAATAGGATAATTACTATTTGGCATCCTACTAAGATATTTAGTTGGCAATTTAATTTTAAATTACCTGGTTTTCTCTGATATTCACATATTATTAAATGCAATTTCGTTTAAGCTGCTGTACTGTTAGGGAAATATGAAAATTGAAAATGTGACCTTGTTCAGTAAAGTCATTTTATTGAATGTGGTAGACTCTTAATTGTCCCTAAGTATTCATTTTCCCTTTCTTTTTTTTTTTATTGTAGCTTTTCTTTTGAAATATATGTTGCCTCCCAGACATTGCAAAATGGTAACGGTATAGTGAGTTCTGGTGTATTCTTTTTTTTTTTTTTTTTTGGAGAGACAGACTTGTTCTGTCTCCCAGGCTGGAGTGCAGTGGTGTGATCATGGCTCACTGTTGCCTCGACCTTTCAGGAACAAGCAATCCTCTTGCCTCAACCTCCTGAGTAGCTAGAACCACAATCACCCCTCACCATGCCCAGCTAATTTTTAAATTTTTTGTAGAGATGAGGTCTGCTATGTTGCCCAGGCTGATCTGGAACTCCTGGCTTCAAGGGATCCTCCTGCTTTGGTTTCCTAAAACGCTGGGATTCAGGCATGAGCCACTGTGCCCAGACTTAATTCTGGCATATTCTTAAGCCAGTGTCCCCTAATGAAAATATCTTCCAGGACCTCAGTGCATGGTCCAAATGAGGAAGCTGTTAAGAGGTACAATACTATTAACACATGTACATACAGATTTCAACAGCATTTAAGTTCAGTTTTTTCTTTCTGTCTTTCGTTTTGTGTGTATAGTTCTTTTTCTGTCTTCCTTTGAAAATCTTCCTGGATAAAGATGTTTCCACAGGTTTCTGTAGATGTGTTCAGCCATCACCACCTGGTCCCAGTTAGAATCAGGGTACAGAACTGCTTCATCGGTCTCTGAGAAGGTGTGACTGAAAAGAGCAGTGCAAAGATGCCCCTTTGTCCTTCCAGTCACGCCTTCTCCCTGACTCTGACCTTCGGCACCAGCTGCTAGGTCTTCACACTCTAATTTTACACTTTAAGAATGGTATGTAAGGGCCGGGTGTGGTGGCTCACGCCTGTAATCCCAACACTTTGGGAGGCTGAGGCGAGCAGATCACGAGGTCAGAAGATCGAACCATCCTGGCCAACATGGTGAAACCCCATCTCTACTAAAAAAATACAAAAAATTAGCCAGGCGTAGTGGTGGGTGCCTGTAGTCCCAGCTACTTTGGGAGGCTGAGGCAGGAGAATGGCATGAATGTGGGAGGCAGAGCTTGCAGTGAGCCGAGATCACGCCACTGCACTCCAGCCTGGGCGACAGAGTGAGACTCTGTCTCAAAAAAAAGAAAAAAATGGTATGTAAGTAGAATAATGTTGGTGGCACCATTTTGAGATTTTTTTTTCATTCAGCATAAAGCCCCTGCAAATCCACCTAAGTTGTTGCCTGCATTGATAATTTGTTTCTTTGTTTTGTATCACAGTTTGTCTATTTATTCACAGGTTAAAGGATTTTTGTGTGGTTTCTACACATGAAGCAGCAATGAACATCTGTGTTCACATTCCTGTGTGACTGTGTGTTTCACTTCTGTAGCATAAATACCCAGGAGGCCTGGATTGCATTGTAAGTATGTTTTTAACTGTGTAGGAAACAGCCATACCACTTTGCAAAATGGTTATGCTCTTTTCCATTTCCATCAGCAGTGCATGAGGAAGCCTGCTGCTCTGCATGCTTGTCAGCACACGGTACTGGCAGTATTTTTATTTTAGCCACTTCTTAGGTGTGCATTGATGTCTCATTGTAGCTTTAATTTGCATTTCTCTAATGGCTAATGATGGTGAATATCTTTTTATGTGCTTATTTGCTATCTCTATACCTTCCTTGATGAGGTGTCAACAAATGTTTTGCCTGTTTTCTTGTTGTTGAGGTTGCAGCATTCTTTATATGGTGTGGATAAAAGTTCTTTCTTAGATATGTGATTTGTAAATATTTCTTCCAGGCAATAGCCAACTTTTTATCCTCCTAACAAAGCCCTACTTAGAACTGAAGTTTGAAAGTTTGATGAAGTCCATATTATCAATTTTTTTCTTTCAGCGCATCCGGTGTCTTGTCTAAGAACTTTTGTCTAACACAGGAAGATTTTTTTCCTGTGTTTTCTTCTAGAAATGTTGTAGTTTTATAGTTTACGTTTAGATCTGTGATCTATTTTGAGTTAATTTTTATAGAAAGTGTGAAGTTTAGGTCTAGCTTTTTGTTTGTGTGTTTTCTTTTTTGGCCTACAGTGTTTAATTTTCCCAACATCTTTTGTTGCAAATTCTAATCTTCCTCTATGGGATTGCTTTGCATTTTCATTTTTAAAAATTCAGTTGACTGCACCTGTGCAGGTCTATGTTCAGTTCCTTTAACCTGTGCCATTGATCCGTTCCTCTGCCCAAGCCACACTGTGAGGCTGTCTTCCCAAGCTCCTCCCTTCCCAGGATCTCCCCGGCCAGAGCTTCTCCTTTCCTCATTTTGATCCTCGAGACAGAAAGCTGGGCTTTTAGTTACTCAGCTCTGCTGTGCACATCCTGCAACTGTGGCTGCTCCGAGCAGGAGATACAGAGGAAAAGAAGCCAGTCTTTTCCTCACCACCTTAGAAAGAGAGGTCCCCTGCCCTGGAGCTCAGGCTCCCTCCACCTGCTGCCTTCACAGTCCTCACCCTGCAGAGCGTGGCTTGAGAGAGAAAAGGGGCGAACCTGGGATGGTATATGGCCCTCCCAACTCTGAGCTTTGGGGGCCAGAGCTAAAAGGGCGGCTCCTGTCTTCATGTTGCCTTCAATCCAAGCCAGAGAATTCTGGAGACAAATAGGATGCTCTCCTCCACTTCCGTAATACTTCAGAATCTTGTCTTCTTCCTTAATGCATCAACTACCACCCAGTTTTCAGAGCCCTCCAGCCTCTGTTCCCTGCATTTCTTCCTGGAACTGGATCCCTAAGCACTCAGTTTAATCCATGCATTGCCCTTATCATTTCTTTTTTTCTTTTTCTTTTTCTTTCTTTCTTTTTTTTGTTTTTTTTTTTTTTGAGACAGAGTTTCGCTCTGTCTCCCAAGCTGGAGTGCAATGGCATGATCTTGGCTCACTGCAACCTCAGCCTCCCAAGTTCAAGAGGTTCTCCTGCCTCAGCCTCCCGAGTAACTGGGATTACAGGCACCTGCCACCACGCCCAGCTAACTTTTTTTTTTTTTTTTTTGTATTTTTAGTAGAGATGGGGTTTCGCCACGTTGGCCAGGCTGGTCTCGAACTCCTGACCTCAGGTGATCCATCCGCCTCGGCCTCCCAAAGTGCTGGGATTACAGGTGTGAGCCACCATGCCCGATCCACCCTTGCCATTTCTATCATCTGCCTTTCACACTGGATCTTTTTTCAGTCGTTCCAATAAACCAAGCGGTAAAAATTTGAAAAGTGAATGTGAGTAATAGGGCCAAATTTAAAAAGTTATAAAATTTTAGAGTTGGGGAGGAACGTGAAAGAGTTATAATCACCCTCTCAAGCCATCAAGCTGAGATGAAATGCCTTGCTCTAAGTCACTCTTAGCCCTCTGATCTTCCTACGGTGTCAAGCGCCTTTCACATAGAAATTAAAAAGACTTACCCTTAATTTCTCCTCTTTCATTTACACATATTAAATTATTTTTAAGCCTTTCACATATCTTGACTGAGTTATACTCACAAAGCCTACTTATTTTTCTGCTGAATTTATTCTTGAACTTGAATACAGTCTCATTTGGAAACAATAATATGAAAATTGCAAATAATCTTTATATCTGACATTGCTCTCGGTTAATTCTGTTGCTAGTTTGGAAAGAGTTTTTTTTTTTTTTTTTTTTTTTTAAAGAATGTTTAAACATGATTACGTTTAAACATGATTACGTTTAAAACATTTTAAAGCCTGAGTACAAGTTTTAAATTGGAATCACTGAATTCCCTCCCTTACACCTCATGATTATAAACCTTGATTTGAAAGCAGTATTTCCTACAAAGAGTCAAATGAGAAAAAACATACTCCTGTGTGAAAAGAAATATATACCAATGTACCAAATTCTTATAGTTTCTCTTCCCCAACCTATGACCAATGTTCACCCTTTGGTGCCAGACTCATCTGTTTTACACACACACACACACACACACACACACCCTGAAAACTTGATATAAAATATAAATAATTCATATTAGACATAATAATAAGAAAAGGAAAGCAAATAGCAAATGTGCCTTTGTTGTTAAGAGTGAGGATGCATGTTCAAAATTGTCTGTGCTGAGTAAGGATAAGGTCTTAATATCTGAGAAAAGGGGTCTGAATCCTGAGGAGGATATACAGAAAGTGGCCTTTTGAATTAGATTATTTGGGCAAATGTGCAGAATGATGGCGACTGACTGGGCAGAACTGGCGTATGACACCAGGGTTGTAGCAATGGAGATGAAATAAAAGGGCCTGATCCCTAAAAGAACTTTAAAGGAAGAAACAACAGGACCCAGTAACAAATGGAATGTGATGAAGGAAGATATCACAATAATATGTAGTGAATCTGAGTCTTTTGGCCAGGGAGGTTGTGACAAATATAGAAGTACCAAAAAAAAAAAAATAGAGACATTTGAAAGGTGAGATGGATATGGGATGGAAAAAATGAATTGTTCAGGATATGCTGAGCTTGAAATATCAAGGTCGTATTCAACGGAAAAAGAAATACTATGAAGGGGCCCAGATGTGAGGGTAGGGCAAAACATGATATTGTAGAAAAGTCATTTGAGTAAGGAAAGTGGATGTGTTAATAGGGAAAACAGAGTGCTTGTCGCAGGGCAGACCCTGTAAGATGCCCATGAGTAAGGATCAGCAGGACAAAGGTTTACCAGTAAGAAGACAGAGGCCAATGAGACAAACAAGAAAGCCCAGAGTCCAGAGAGCAAGAGGGAGTCCTGTTTCCGAAGGGAAGGATGACTAGCTGGAAGACTTGGAGAAAGTGGAAGATGAAGAAAATCCTTTGAGCAGGGGAGCACTGTCTGGCTTGGAAGATGGTCCTAGGAGATTGGTGGGGAAATGGCCAGATGTGGGGAGGAAGAATACTGGGGAATGTGAAAGGCCTCTGTGCCTAGAGAACAATGCATCAGGACATGGTGGAGGAATGAAGGGATTGGACAGCACTGAACATTTTAGGAGACAGAAGGAAAAGAAGAGTGAAGTGAAACAGAAAGACATGGAGGATGTGGAAGAAAATGTGAGGATTTATATTCAAAATACCAAAAAGCTTTCTAATTCCTAGACTTGCCCCCGGCTAGAGTGGGCTATCTGGGTGAAGAGTTTATACAGATATCCCCATATACACTATTTATTCTACTTAGATAACACTCTAGAGACACTATGTCCTGTTTTCTCAAAAGACTCATACAAATAGTGACATTTCAGATCTGCTAAGGAAGTTTATTTTAGCTTCAAAACAACACGGGTGGCAGGTGGGGGGAAGTATTTTTAGCCTCAAGGAGCATTTTAGGCCAGGCACGGTGGCTCAGGCCTGTAATCCCAGCATTTTGGGTGGCGGAGGTGGGAGGATCATGAGGTCAGGAGTTCGAGACCAGCCTGGCCAACATAGTGAAACCCCGTCTCTACTAAAGATACAAAAATTAGCCAGGCTTGGTGGTGCACACCTGTAATCCCAGCTACTCAGGAGACTGAGGCGGGAGAATCACTTGAACACGGAAGGTGGAGGTTGCAGTGATCTGAGATTGTGCCACTGCACTCCAGCCTGGTTGACAGAGTGAGACTCTGTCAAAAAAAAAGAAAAAGAAAAAGAAAAAAGAAGACTTTAGTACTTCCGAAACTCCTCTGTGTAGCTCTTTGTTCAAGCAATCCTAACTCAGAAGTACAAGAAGGATAATATTCTTGAGTGTGTTCTGAAGCTATTTAGTAGCATCAGAAAGGTGGAGAATAAGTAGTTTATAAAACACTGACAGCTCTTAAAATTGGACTAACAGGGAATCTCCAGGCATTTTATTCATAATTTTGGAAGAAATGCAATAACAAAGATTTAATGGGTCCCATATTGTGAAACATAATTGATCTAGAGTAAGTACAATTCTTATTCCTATAGACAATCATACTCTGAGATTTTGGTCAGGTATCAGTTGATTGTTAATTATCTACGTGTTTGAAATATATGAAATTTAATAGAGAGGCCATAAGTCACATCCAGGAAGTAGTAAGAGAAAGCACCACTTCAGAATCTTGGTAAATTTGGAAAATAATAACAAATCTCATAGTGAAATAAATATTGGGATTATAAGACCTACTATCCAAAGAACCATTAGGAACTTTACAATAACTTATTAATTTATATGGGAAATATGACAGAAAGCAATTTCTGCTTTTACTTCTTTTCTTCTTTACTTCTTTCCCTTAGTGTGTTTTGCACGTGTGTTTGTTTTTCCTTGAATCGTTGCTTAATCCAAGAAGCTTTCAATTGACATCCCATGGCAGACGGGAATGCCACTGTATCACTTATTGATTTCAACAGTGTTAGTTTACTCCTGGAAACGAAAACCGATAGGTGTTTCTAAAATGTATGCACACACACACACACGCACACACACAGAGTTTGTTAAGGGTCAAGTATTTATCTTCCTACCTGTATTTTTCAGAAGAAAGAAGAAAAGGAGGATATGCTTATGTACTAGAGACTACTCTTTATTAGAAAAGCACAGGAACAATTCTCAACCTGAATATTTTCAATAAGTGCCTTGGTGAAAATTACTGAAGTGGTTCTACAAAATTGCCTTGTCCGATTTTTGAGGACATGTGGAAAGCCTTTCTACAACTTTTAGATATATGTAATAAAGCTGAACATTCTTCACATCATCCAAACTTATTAGAGAGCTTAAAGTGTAATAGTCAAATCGCTAGCATTGGTTAGTTTGAATGAATCGTCCTTTTAAGACTTTTTTTTTTTTTTTTTTTGAGACGGAGTCTCACTGTTGCCCAGGCTGGAGTGCAGTGGCGCGATCTTGGCTCACTGCAAGCTCTACCTCCTGGGTTCCCGCCATTCTCCTGCCTCAGCCTCTGGAGTAGCTGGGACCACAGGCACCCACCACAATGCCTGGCTAATTTTTTGTATTTAGTAGAGACAAGGTTTCACCGTGTTAGCCAGTATGGTCTCGATCTCCTGACCTCGTGATCCTCCCACCTCCACCTCCCAAAGTGCTGGGATTACAGGCGTGAGCCATTGTGCCCAGTCAAGACTTTTTAAAATGCTTCCTTCTTCATGGATCTGAGCTCCTGAGTGTGCCGAGTGAATCATGCATGGTAGCAGACACCTTTTGGAACCTGGCTTCAGTAGACGTGAGGGTAACTCTAGTGCTCAGGAAAGGTCCCTTAGCAGCTGGCCTTGCTCAGGGTGACTGGATGCTCGTCGTAAGATTTCCAGGTTGGGTCTGAGGTATGTCAAGTACTAGTTGGAATTGATTTATTGCTGTCTTGCTCACAAGCCAAGAGCACACTTCTGAAGTTGCCAACAGTGTAAAAAGGCAGATATCCAAGTTGTGAAGTGAGTGGTTTCCTACATTAACTCGAATTGATTTTGTTCTTCCTGATGCTGATAAGGATTATTTTGGAGTAGAATACAGTAGCCCCCTCTTATCCATGGGGATACATTCCAAGACCCTCAGTAATTGTCTGAAGTCCTGGACAGTATTGAACCCTACATATACTGTTTTTTCTTATGCATACATGTCTTTAATAAAGTTTAATTTATAAATTAGGCACAGTAGGAGACTCACAGTATCTAATAAATTGGACGATTATAAAAAAACTATAACAAAATTATGTGCATTTGGTCTCCCTCTCTCAAAGTATACTGTTGTACTGTACTCACCTATTTTTGGCCCATGCTGACTTCTGGTAACTGAAACCTCAAAAAGCAAAACTTCAGATAAGGGGTTTCATTTACTGTAATAAAATGAAAATTCTGTAAACATGTTTAGTTGAAAATATCTTAAAGACATACATAATTCAGTGGAAGCTATAGTGATATGTTTCAGAAATTCAGATTCAAGATTTCAGAAATTCAGTTTCAAGGTTCAAGGCTCCTCTGACAATTGAATGACTTAGTTTTTCAAATATAATCAAGATTCTGCCTTGAATTATATATAATATATATTACATTATTTCCATATATAATTTATGGAAAAGTTATAAAATTAATATAAACATTTGAAATACTGTCTTTTGGCTCACTTTGAAAAGATTTCCAGTTTGCTTCTAAATGAATAACAAATTTGAAAGGCCAAGTGATTTAAGGCAGGTACATCACTACTTAGCAATACGATTTGTTCAAGCAGGTGAAAAGTATGCAAGAATCAAAATGCTCTTTGCAAAAGGAGCTTCAATTTTCATCAGCAAAACCCAATTTTTGTCAGAGGGTGAAACTTGCTTGATTAGATCTGTTCACTGAAGCCATTAAACAACTTTCGATGTTCTTGCTCTCTCCCATTTACGACGCTAAACTTTGACAGGGACAGACTGTTTGAAGCCTTCCTAATTATTTCCATTCTTAGCCAAGAAGGATTACTAAAGCTCAGCCTCTATTGTAATTCTTAAAGTTCTCAGTGCAAATTATTAATATATGGCAATCTAAAATGCCTTTCTCTGGCTTTATGACCTGATTATTATTTAGAGTCTCTCTAGCAGTGAACTTGAGGATCATGCAAACGTGTTCTTTGGGAACATCACTGTGTAGCTGAATAATTTGTTTTTTAGGAAACTAGCTCAAATTTATCATCAGTCATGAAAATGTTTTATCAATGTTCTTCCATAAAGCAGACATATTATTTTACTAGTTTCAGTTTAGCCCTGACAGAAACCTGATCGGGAATACTATTATTAAGCCATAAATACCTGTTTTAAAATATGTTGTCTTATGCTATTTCATTGTATTATATTATTAATTCATGTAATATTTCATTTTATTGCCTTCTGTGTTATAATTAAAACTAAAATAATTTGGGAAATGTAATGTATATAGCACACATCTAAAGTTCAGAGTTAGAATAAACCTACAACTATTTTATCCATTGCAATAGCTCGAATAGTAGAGTTTAACTATAACATTTGGTACACATATCAAACAAGGTATCTATACATACATTATTTTAATTTTACTCTCTCCCTCATTTTCTCTCCACCCCCTGGCACATAAATATGCACAAATTTAACTGGCCAGAGGTGACCTACATTCACTACACGCAATGTCCACGATGCAGATGGCAATTGTATTTGCTAAGGTTTTTACAGTTCATAACAGTGAAATAAAATGTAGCTATAGACATTCATTCATTAATCTAAAATTTGTTGAACGTGTATTTGTTAGATCCGTGATACAATGATGAACAACTCATTGTGTAATCATGAAGAGCTTATAGCCAAGTGGGTACAAAGATAAGCAAATAATCCCAGTTAGTGAGATAAAGTACAAGACAGGGAATCATTCTGTGTGTTACCGGCACAGTCTACCCACGCTGTATTTTTCAGGGAAAGGTGGTGTAGATGACCTGATGTCCAAGTAGGAGGTAATAGCATAAGGTCCTAGAGAGAGGGCTGTAGATTACCTCATGTTCAAATAGGAGGTAATAGCATAAGCTCCTGGAAGAGAAGGCTGTAGATTACCTGATGTCCAAATAGGAGGTTACAGCATAAGGTCCTGGAAGACAAAGGTGTTGTAGATTACCTGATGTCCAAATAGGACGTAATAGCATCAGGTCCTGGAAGACAGAGGGCTGTAGATTACATGATGTCCAAATAGGAGGAAATAGCATAAGGTCCTGGAAGAGAGAGGGTTGTAGATGACCTGATGTCCAAATAAGAGGTAACAGCATAGGGTCCTGGAAGACAAAGGTGTTGTAGATTACCTGATGTCCAAATAGGACGTAATAGCATCAGGTCCTGGAAGACAGAGGGCTGTAGATTACATGATGTCCAAATAGGAGGAAATAGCATAAGGTCCTGGAAGAGAGACGGTTGTAGATTACATGATTTACAAATAGGACGTAATAGCATAAGGTCCTGGAAGACGAAGGTGTTGTAGATTACCTGATGTCCAAATAGGAGGTAATAGCATAAGGTCCTGGAAGAGAGAGCGTTGTAGATGACCTGATATCCACATAGCCGTTAATAGCATTAGGTCCTGGAAGACAAAGGTGTTGTACATGACCTGATGTCCAAATAGGAGGTAATAGCGTAAGGTCCGGGAAGAGAGAGGGGTGTAGATTAACTGATGTCCAAATAGGAAGTATTCACATAAGGTCCCGGAAAACAAAGGTGTTGTATATTACCTGATGTCCCAATATGAGGTAATAGCATAAGGTCCAGGAAGACAAAGGTGTTGTAGATTACCTGATGTCCCAATATGAGGTAATAGCATAAGGTCCTGGAAGAGAGGGTTGTAGATTGCCTGATGTCCAAATAGGAGGTAATAGCATAAGGTTCTGGAAGAGAGAGGGTTGTAGATTACCTGATATCCAAATTGCAGATAATAGCATAAGGTCCTGGAAGACAAAAGTGTTGTAGATTACCTGATGTCCAAATAGGTGGTAATAGCATAAGCTCCGCGAAGAGAAAGGTGTTGTAGATTACCTGATGTCCAAATAGGAGGTAATAGCATAAGGTCCGGGAAGAGAAAGGTGTTGTAGATTACATGATATCCAAATAGGAGGTAATAGCACAAGGTCCTGGAAGAGAGAATGTGTTCCAGTCAGAGGGAGCCATTGGTTCAGGATGGCTGCAACATACATTTAGTCATCATGATAGAAAGTGATTATGGAGTTAGGCCTGATGTTCAGATGTATAACTGAAGAAGAGTGAGAGGATCACCTTTAAATTTACAAAGATCATCCTAGGGCCAATATAAAAGTATTTTAGAGACAAGTAATAATGAAATTAGGGAAACCAGTTCAGGTAAAAAATGATGTTGTTCTAGATTTTGGAGGTGACTGAAGAGAAAAAATACATAAAATTCATTTATAGCTCAGCTTATCCTATTATGGGTATTTCTTTCTAATGCAGATTACAGATGTTATTTTTAAAATACCTTGTGATTCTGAGGAGGCATTTACTTATGGATCTAGTTGTATCATTAGTAACAATATTTATTGTATTTATCTCAAGCACACTTCTCTGCATATTATCTCAACTTCCTGGGTTGTTTGATCTGCTAAAACATTTATATTTGTCTTCTAAAATATGACTAAATACTATCCCCAATCAAAGTCACATAATATTCCATAGTTGTGCAAATGTTTAGGTTTTTTTTTTGTGCTGAAAGATAAGACACAGGCTGGGATATTTGATTTTTCTTTTAAAAATGATAAAGCAGAAGGAGAGAGAAAGAGACCAAGAAAATAAAATTGTATACAGTGAAACACAGATGTTATCTGAAAAATGGATTGTTTAAGAGAAATACAGATATAAGGGGCATACATGAGAAATACAAAAAGAGAGAAAGAGAATTGAATAAATGAAATCTAAACTATTTTAATTATCACAATAGCTCAAATATTAGATTTTAACTATAATATTTGATAGACATGTAAGGTCTTCATACATACACTATTTTAATTCTCTCTATATATATATAATGCAATGCTATTCCAAAATGCAATATAACCCAGTGGAAAATTTATTCAGTCAGAAGAAGGAGAAAATAAGGTTCTAATGCTGATTTTAGTGCCTCAGGCAAGACACATAACTTTTTGGGCATCAGTTTTTATATCTGTAAAATGAAAACACATACCCTACTATGTATATCACGTGTAAATGTCTAAAATGAGATAATAGTATTGAAAATGGCTTTGAAAAAAAGTGCAAGGGATTGATTCACTGTAAGGAATGACTTTTTTAGGAGTCGAGAAGAGGCAAAGGACACAAAATTTATTCCAACTAAATGAAAAAGTGTTACTGAAATGTTAGCCTTTTAAGAATATAAAAAAAATCTAATTATATATGAATCCAATACCTGAACCCATGAAACTTCTGTAGAATACATGAATCTGTAAAGTTATATATTCTAAACATTTGTAGCCAGAATATCTTTCTTCATATTTTCCACATTCTTGGTACACATATGTGTCACACATGTTCCCTGTTTTTCAAACAAGGTCAATGTTTTCATTATATACATTTACATTGTTATTGTAACTATTTTCCAGGTCTGTCAATAAAATTTAGCCTCATACATTGATACCACATTCTTGCAATTATATTGTAATTCTCACATAGTAATTCTAGCCTTTTTGAATATACAAATCATCTAAATTTATTATATCACTGCTATGACACCTCATACACATCTTGAGACCATTTGTGCCAGAAAAGATTAGATTTAGTATTCAAAGAGCCAAATGTAAATAATTCTGGATTGCTTATCCAAATGGGGAACTCAGAGAACTTGTATAGTTTAAATATGCAAATACTCAAAAGTAATTTTTTTGTGACCATACCCTCCTGCTACTGAGTTTCCTTGAGCTGGTGTCAGAAGCAGGGTTTACAATGTTGTGCTCTATTTCCTGTTTAACCCATTGCCAAGATGTTAATTCAGAGTGAAATAATAAGAACTTAGCGAGAACTGGGGGTGATAAACAAAGTGTCCGCACAGTGGAGAAACTGGAAAATGTATCCTTGAAAGCATATGAGTCGGGTGAGCGTACAATGGGTAACATCAGTATTGGTGTTCTCTCCTGACTGCTGGGTCAGCACTGACCAGCAGAGTCCGGTGGGAGCCAGCAGGACCAGAGACATGTCCTCAGTTTGGGTCAATTTAAAGAAGTTGGAAGGCTTTCTAGAGCCCGGCCGTGTGTCTCTGCCCTTGCTACAACTCCTCCCTCTGTCTCACAGCCAGAGATTCACCCAGGATGACATTCATGCAGGATATTAAGGGCAAGCATTTCTTGGAAGCTTAAGCAAGATATGGTAGTCATTCCAAAAAGCTTCCTTCTCAGCTGTGATTTGTCAAGAGAAAAGAAGTGGAGTTTGGGAAAGCAGATATTAATTTGGAGCAGTGGGGCACTTCCAGAGAATGAGCCCTGGTCAATTTTCATAGGCAGCTGGCAACATGAATGCATAGGCACTGGGAAGAATGCAAATGGCAAGTCCAGGAAGCAAGTAGCAGCCAACAAATGCATGAAAGAGTAGAGGAGTAAAATAATGACTTCATCCTCTGAATGCTGCTCAGAGTCAATCCCACTGTACCCCGTGCAGAGAAGGTGACTCCAGGAGTGTGTGCCCAGTCTAGAAGAAACAACAACACTCCTTCCACGTAGAGCCAAAATCGCGTTTGTCCCTCGGCCTGAGGAGCTGGAAGAATCCTGAATCTTCTCCATTTAGGGAAGGAGTTTTAGTGGCACATCATCCAAGCCTAGAACCTAGAGGTGCTTCTAGAACAGTTTTCTTCCTTGCTTCCACATCTGTCCAATTACCCACCTCAATTAATAGTTACCAGAATATTCCCAGAGAATCATACCAGCACAGTCTTTGCACCAGGAAGGGGTACAAATATGTTACAAGAAGAGAGGTGGCTGTCAGAGTGGACCACGTGTCTTTTTATAGTTTGGTGCTTTGTCTTTCACAATACCAGCTTGCCATCTAGCAGGGGATGTCTAGCGTCTCCTACAAACGTACTGATTATCTAGGAGCATCATAGCACCAAAGAGGCCTTCTGCCCTCTTCCGTTCCACATTGTTAAGAAAAAAAAAAAAAAAACAACTGGTTACATAAATTATAGCATATTCATTTCCTACTTGGAATATAAAAAGGGGTGAAAACATTGTTAAGGCCCCTCTCTTTGTAAGGATATAGAAAGCAGCCGAGATGTATTTGTAGGTAACTAAAATGCAGATGTGCGCAATGCTGCCATGCCTGTAGAAAACAAGGCCGAGCGTGGTGGCTCATGCCTGTAATCCCAGTGCCTGTGAAAAAGAAGGTCGGGCACGGTGGCTCATGCCTGTAATCCCAGCACTTTGGGAGGCCGAGATGGGCAGATCACAGGGTCAGGAGATTGAGAACATCTTGGCCAACGTGGTGAAATCCCATCTCTACTAAAAATACAGAAATTAGTTGGGCATGCCTGTAGTTCCAGCTACTTGGGAGGCTGAGGCAGGAGAATCTCTTGAACCTGGGAGGCAGAGGTTATAGTGAGCTGAGATGGCACCATTGCATACTCCAGCCTGGGCAACAGAGCAAGACTCCATCTCGGGAAAAAAAAAAACACAACAAGCAAGTACACAAAAAAGCCAAACACACAAAACTGTACAGAACATATGATTTTTGCTAATATTCCTGGGTAAAAACATCTCAAGAGTTGGTACATTCCAGAGTCTTTGAGTGAGCACACTCGGTTCCTATCCTTGATCCCCTGCCCTCCGGAAGGCCTGTTTATGCCTTCTCCCTCACACTCGCCACCTGCTATCAGGACTCTCTGCTCCCTACTGTCAAGACTAGATGTGCCTCAGACGTAGATTCCTCACTTTTTCAGCAGGAGTTCCCAGGGCCGAGTTATTTATTTAGAAGGTGCCCCTGGTGGTAGTGGTGGGGAAAGCTTCTACAGGTCATCTGCAGTTACTTCTGGTCCTGTGTGTCACTCCAAAGACCACTTCTTATGTGGGGAGGCGGCTTCAGAGAAGCATCTATGTTAGCCAGAGCCACTTAAAGCCTGTTTCTCTTAGAGAATGATGGTAAGCAGAAGACCTTTCTCTTTATCATGCATTTATTGGTAACTATTAAATATATATTTTTATACATAGAGACATATCCCAAAGATGAACATTGATCCTTATCTTACGGATTCTTTAGACTCAAATGCTTACTGAAGTCAGGCAGATAAAACAAAAAAAATTCAATAACAGCTAACCAGCAAACAGAAACTCACTGAAGTAGTGAAATGTAAGCAGGAAGCTGTGTGGCCAGGTGTGAGGAACTGTGTAGAACTCTGGGAGCTTCACTGCTTGCTGCTATGTGGGAGGGAGGGCCAGGGTTCCAAAACTTCCAGTTCTTAAATAGAAGCCTGCAATCCTCATTGGAATTGCTTGTATGTTGACTCAAAAGGTTAAATATTATGCAGATCAAACAAAAAATTTCTGTGAGGAGGATTAGTCAATGGGTAAGGAGTTTGTGACCTTTTGTCTAAACACATGAAAAGGAAGGGGGCCATTTGCCTGACTGCTCTCTACTTTGCTACGTTCTTTCCACACCTGAGTTAGTGCTGGTGGAAGACTGTTTCTTCTCCTACATGCAGCTGCTTTCAGTCATGTACCCCCCGTGACTCCCTCACTCTGGTCCAAACGCAAAGACAAATTGAGAATAGGAAAATAATCCACTGCTAAGGCATGGACATAGCACCAAAGGCTACAGTACTCTAGTTGCAAAGAACTCTGGCTGAAATTTCCCCACCTCGTCTGTTTGCTCCTTTTATCCTACTCAAGGCGCATCTCTCTCCAGTTCCTCTCTGGGGAAGCAGGAGGGAGATTCTTCCTGTCACATAAATGTGTCCTGAAACGATTCTCTCCTTGTTATATCTACTCCTTTAATCTGAATTCAAGTCATCAACACCTCTCACCTGGCCCACTTGCCAACTTCCATATCATCTGTCTCCATCCTCCAACACAAACTTTCCGTGTGGACAAAGCTGTCCTTTCTCATGCCTCAGACGCCACCGTGGGCCCACCAAGGCCGTTTGCGGCGTGGCTATGGACTTTCCTTATGGTCACCAACCTGCAGCCATAAGCTTTCACTCACCCTCTTTGTCTGTCCCCAAACTTAAATTCTTTCTTCATGTTGACCCTTGAAATATTTGTATTCATGAAGACCTGTTCAATCACACTCTGGATTTTCAAAGTTGAAAATAACAGAAAGTTACATGGCAATGATGATTTAGTGAAAAATATGAAGGAATCAGTGACTCAACAATTTTTGGGCCCCATTTTTTTTTTCCTTCACCTGAGGATGATGTTAATATTAAGAGGATGGTTGTCAATATTACAACTTTAGAAAGAGGAATACATGTATGCATATATTCTTTTATATTTATGGGAGTTACCTTCTGAAACCTTTGAACATCACCAATATTGCAGATAACCATATGTTTTGATAAGCTCTTGGGTGTATCTCACGTTGCGATCAAGAATTGTTTTCACCGCATATCCTCCAACTACACGTTAACTGCCTTTTCAACGTTCTTTACAATCTTCTACGTGGCCAAAGATACCATAAATAAAACTAAAGACAAATAACAGACTGGAGAAAATATTGTTTGTTTTGAGTATAACATGATAAGTTACTAAGGAAATGACAGGACACTAAATACGCGAAAATGAGTAAATATACCAAGAGCAAATTCAGAAAGACCTGTGCAATGAGACACAAAATTATTTTTAAAATTATAAAAATACGCTCAATCTCACTAATAATCCGAGGACTACATGTTAAAATAGCAATGAAATTTCTTTGATGACCAAATATCATTGATCATGTCAAGGGCGAGTGGGCAGGGAGAAATGTGTACTCCTAAACTGCAGCTAAAAGGAGAATTGATAAAACCTCTTAAAGAAAATCGATTAGATTCAGAAGAATGAAATATGCGTACACTCTATGACTCGGTTCCGTCTGTCAACATGAGTGTCAGAGAAAAGTGCGGCACATCTTCCAGTGGGCAGGTACACAGTGTTGTGCATGACCCTGTGTGGGAGGACGGCAAATACATTTTAGTTAAGTACACTGTGCATGACTATTTAGTGTTTAGGAAGATGGGAAGTATCTGTATGTACTGACATGAAGTCATAACAATTATAAAATTCAAGGTGCAAAATCTGATGATTTGATGCCATGTGTGCAAAACATTCTTTTATATACATTTCACACAAAACAATATTACGTATTTCTCATTATCCCTAACACAATTCTAGAAGATTCATGACATGCTGTTACTTGTCTCAGGTGGACAAGCATTAGAAATGGTGAGTAAAAAAGGTAATTTTGGCCTGGTGCAGTGGCTTATGCCTGTAATCCCAGCACTTTGGGAGGCCGAGGTGGGTGGATCACTGGAGGTCAGGAGTTCAAGATCAGCCTGACCAACATGGTGAAACCCTGTCTCTACTAAAAATACAAAAAATTAGCCAGGCGTAGTGGTGCATGCCTGTAATCCTAGCAACTCGGGAGGCTGAGGCAAGAGAACTGCTTGAACCCGGGAGGCAGAGGTTGCAGTGAGCTGAGATTGCATCATTGTACTCCAGCCTGGGCAACAAGAGTGAAACTCTGTCTCAAAAAAAAAAAACAAGGTTACTTTTGCCAGGCACAGTGGCTAACACCTGTAACTGCAGCACTTTGGAAGGCCAAGGTGAGTGGATCACTTGAGGTCAGGAGTTCCAGACCAGCCTGGCCAACATGGTGAAACCCTGTCTCTGCTAAAAATACAAAAATTAGCCAGGTGTGGTGGCGTGCACCTGTAATTCCAGTTACTTGGGAGGCTGAGGCAGGAGAATTGCTTGAGCCCTAGAGGGGGAGGTTGCAGTGAGCCGAGATCAAGACACTGCACTCCAGGCCCAGAGACAGACAGAGACCCCATCTCAAAAAAAAAAAAAAGTTATTTTTCGCATGGTAGTTCATTAAAATTTTTTAAGTACTAAGCTTTATTTATCAACTGATTAATATTTTTTCCTAATGAAACAAAATTTTACTTTTTTTTAAAAGTCTCTTTGTACTGTTCACGTACTGAATATACAGACATTAGCTAGTGAAGGAATGAATACTGAGCTGATAGCCAGGCTTACTTGCTAGCTAGGTGACTATCTCACAGAAGTCTAGCAGGATTCGAGATTTCAATGAGAAATGTTCTGCAAAACTTTAGGGTTGCTGACAAAAGTTAAAAAAAGTGTTTATTAATAAGGCCAACTAATGAAAAATGTATTTATTGAATGAAGGCCAGAGAACACTGTGTGTGAGGCTGTGTGGGTGTGAGTACTTGCTCCTGGACTGTCATTTCTCAATTACACAGAGTGAACCAGATGTAGATAGGGAAGAGTTATTGTCAGCAGGATCTGTAGAAATAGCAACAGTGGTGAGGAGTAGAAGGATGTTGGATCAAATAAGATAGTGCAGATAACACCATTGAATGCTAGAGCCAAAAGGATTTAACACATAACTTTTCTTGATAAGAAAAAGGAGACAAATAAAAGTTCAATGATTTGCTGGAGGTCACGCTGATATTTAGTGGAAGAACAAAGACCTAGGGCCCTTCAAGAGGAGAAAATGTTATACAAATGTCAACTGCTAAGCTTTGGGGATATTTATCGATCTTTATAATTTAGAGGTAATGGGCTCTGAGCATCAGACCATCTGATAACTTTAGTTCATCAGATTCTCAAAGTGTTCATCACTAGAAGAAGCTAAATAACTGCTTTACTCTGAAAATAAAAAATGAATATTGAGTCTGTTATACATTCTTTGATTTTAGGATGTAAAATTCCTTTTCTACTTCTCACAGGCAGCACTGAGATCTATGTTGCAAAGTAAATTGGGATAGTATTAAAACTATTTGCCTCAAAGGTTTTTAAAATAAGTTTCTTGTGATAATGTATGTGAATGCCCCAAGTATATGTGACCCATGGGCTGGTCTGTGGATGGGACCCACTACATCCGTGAATCATGCTAAGCTCTTAATGACTCATCGTAGGTCTCTAAAATAATGGTATTTACAAATTCAAGACACATCTTTCGTGAATAGCAAACGCTTACCATACAATAGCAAAATAAAGATAACACCAATTCAACTCTCTATTTTCTGTTTCTGTTTAACACCAACTCAATTGTTCATTTTCCCACGTGGTTGAGAGAGGAACATTAAATAAGTAGCAATGTTGGACTGGCTGGTGGTTCTAAGGATCACCTAGAAAATGGAATGCCAGAGATTGTTTAGAAACAGATCCAAGATACTAGATAAGATGAAAATAACAATATAAGCACAGTAGTCTTCCTAACCAAGTCTTACGTGATTCAGAAATCAATAATCTAAATTACAGAGATCAGTAACTATTACAGGAAACAGTCTATATCTTCTGGGGCAGGGTTTTACCTCTGGTGTAGCATCATATAAGTGAAAAAGAAAGGCTAAACGTCCTTGACCCCCAATTCCCATTCCCTTCAAAGAAAACTAGCTAAATATCTAAATTGCTACCATTAAATCACATTAAATATTGCTCTTCTGAACTTTCTGGTCTGGTGTTGTAAAAAGCAGTTGGTTGTGCATATAAGAATGAGGGAAATGGAGGCTATCATTGGGACACGTATATCATAACAGTACATGAAGCGGGTGGAGCAGTAACCTCAGCGTTTCTGCAAGGGAGTCTGGACTGCCCAGAGGTTGTCCGTCATCCTGCATTTGGACGTCATCACCAGTTTCTTTCCAAGGACCCTTCTGCCCAAACAAAACTTGCACAAATCCGATAAATGCTGCCAATCCCGAAAAGTGAACATTTAAAACCTTAAAACTGAATTTAAATGTACCTGATCAATGTAATCACATTTATTCTGTTCTCAGCTCTATGATGTGTTCTGTCTACCAAAAGGAAGCTCTATTCCAGCCATTCAATGGTAATCCTGCTCGTACTCACAGAATACTACTATTCTAAGAGCTTGGTAATATACTGCACATTTTCTCTCCCCTCCCCTCCCCTCCCCCCCCCCCTCCTCCCCCTCCCCTCCCCTCTCTTCTTTTCTTCTCTCTCTCTTTTTTTTTTTTTTTTTTTTTCTCTCTTTTTTTTTTTTTTTTTTGATGCAGTCTTGCTCTGTCGCCCAGGCTGGAGTGCAGTGGCACCATCTCAGCTCATTGCAGCCTCCACCTGCCAGGTTCAAGCAATTCTCCTGCCTCAGCCGCCTGAGTAGCTGGGATTATAGGCACACGCCACCATGCCCAGCTAACTTTTGTATTTTTTTTTTAGTAGAGATGGGGTTTCACCATGTTGGCTAGGCTGGTCTTGAACTCCTGACCTTGTGATCCGCCCACCTTGGCCTCCCAAAATGCTGGGATTACAAGCATGAGCCATTGTGCCTAGCCTATACTACAGATTTTCTAAAATAGTATAGCCTATGTTAAAACTTGTCCTAATAGACATTATAAGATTACTTACACATTATTTTACTTTAAAGATTGTGTATGGCTTTCTCACAGCCCCATGGCCACTGCTAGTAAGATGAGATTTTCATGGAAGACATTAAAAATCATGTTACACTTTAATAGTGATATTGTTTCAATCTTTCATCACATTAGGTCATTTCCATTTAGAAAATTTGATATTCATATAGAACTTTTTTTGTATCAAAAATTATCTACATGTGCTTCAATTTTAGAACTTAACTACTTTCATGCAAGTAGTTTCTCTTAAGTCAGCTAAGGTAATCATGCATCTTCCTTGATTCTTTAAGACTTCCCTGCCCTGAAATAGCTCCCCTGAAAGTCTGACACAATTATAGAAGGAGGGATACTATGTCTTATTAAGAAGTTTAATCTCATCATTATTAGTAAATAAATATGTGATACTGTTTGGCTCTGTGTCCCCTCCCAAATCTCATCTTGTAGCTCCCATAATTCCATGTGTTGTGGGCAGGACCTGGTGGGAGATGATTGAATCATGGGGCGGGTCTTTCCCATGCTGTTCTTGTGATAGTGAACGGGTTTCTGATAGTTTTAAAAGGGGGAGTTCCCCTGCACAAGCTCTCTCTTTGCCTGCTGCCATCCATGTAAGATGTGACTTGCTCCTCCTTGCCTTCCACTATGATTGTGAGGCCTCCCCAGCCATGTGGAACTGTAAGGCCAATAAGCTTCTTTCTTTTGAAAATTGCACAGTCTCGGTTATGTCTTTATCAGCAGTGTGAAAACAGACTAATACAATATGCATTTTTCTTGAGTATAGAATTAACCTGTTATATTTTTCCTAACACAGAGGAGGTAGTCTGGAGAGATTTGAAAGAAACACAGAGGTGCAATTAATTTATTAGCCAAGTTCTTCATGATCTCCTAAGACAGAGACAGAGAGAGAGGTAGTGCAGTGAAGCTTCCATCTGATGCATGGCTAGTGTGAGGACACGTGCCTAGAGGCAGAACCAGGGAACTGGAAAATAGGAACATCTGTATTAATTTTGCTGATGATCTACCCTGAACACCTGCTTTATGTTATGGTTTGGCTGTGTCCCCACCCAAATCTCTTCTTGAATTCCCACATGTTGTGGGATTGACCTGGTGGAAGGTGATTGGATCATGGGGGCAGGTCTTACTTGTGCTGTTCTCAAGATAGTGAATGAGTCTCTTGAGATCTGATGGTTTTAAAAGGGGGAGTTTCCCTGCACAAGCTCTCTCTTTGCCTGCCACAATCCACGTAAGATGTGGCTTGCTCCTCCTTGCTTTCTGCCATGATTGTGAGGCCTCCCCAGCCATGTGGAACTGTGAGTCCATTAAACCTCTTTTTCTTCCCAGTCTCGGGTATGTCTTTATCAGCAGTGTGAAAATGGACTAATATAGTAAATTGGTACCAGTAGAGTAGGGTGCTGCTGAAAAGATACCCAAAAATATGGAAGTAACTTTGGAAATGGGTGACAGGCAGTGGTTGGAAAAATTTGGAGCGCTCAGAAGAAGACAGGAAAGTGTGGGAAAGTTCGGAACTCCCTAGAAATTTGTTGAATGGCTTTGCCCCAAATGGTGATGGTGATATAGACAATGAAGTCCAGGTTGAAGTCGTCCCAGATGAAATGAGGAACTTGTTGGAAACTGGAGCAAAGGTGACCCTTGTTATGTTTTAGCAAAGACACTGGTGGCATTTTGCCCCTGCCCTAGAGATTTGTTGAACTTTGAACTTGAGAGAGATGATTAGGGGTATCCAGCAGAAAAAATTTCTAAGTAGCAAAGCATTCAAGAGGTGACTTAGGTACTGTTGAGGCATTCAGTTTTAAAAGGAGGGCAGAACATAAAAGTTCAGAAAATTTGTAGCCTGACAAAACAATAGAAAAGAAAACCCTGGTTGAGCACGGTGGCTCATGCCTGTAATCCCAGCACTTTGGGAGGCCGAGGTGGATGGATCACGAGGTCAGGCATTCAAGACCATCCTGGCCAACATAATGAAACCCCATCTCTACTAAAAATACAAAAAATTAGCCAGGCATGGTGGCAGGTGCCTGTAATCCCAGCTACTCAGGAGGCTGAGGCAGGAGAATCGCTTGAACACAGGAGGCAGAGGTTGCAGTGAGCCAAGATCGCGCCACTGCACTCCAGCCTGGGCAACAGTGTGAGACTAGGTCTCAAAAAAAAAAAAATTCCCATTTTCTGAGGAGAAATTCAAGCTGGCTGCAGAAATTTGCATAAGTAACGAGGAGCCAAATGTTAATCCCCAAGACAATGGGGAAAATGTCTCCAGGGCATATCAGAGGTCTTCATGGCAGCCCCTCTCATCACTGGCCAGGAGGCCTAGGAGGTAAAAGTGGTTTTGTGGGCCAGACCCAGGATCCCTGTGTTGTGTGCAGTCTAGGGACTTGGTGCCCTGCTTCCCAGATGCTCCAGCTGTGACTAAAAAGGGCCAAGGTAAGCTTGGGCCATGGCTTCAGATGGTGAAAGCCCCAAGCCTTGGCAGCTTCCACATGGTGTTGAGCCTGTGGGTTCACAGAAGTCAAGAATTGAGGTTTGGGAACTTCCACCTAGATTTCAAAGCATGTATGGAAATACCTGGTTGTCCAGGCAGAAGTTTGCTGCAGGGGTGGGGCCCTCATGGAGAACCTCTGCTAGGGCAATGTGGGGTCAGAGCCCCTACACAGAGTCCCTACTGGGGCACTGCCTAGTGGAGCTGTGAAAAGAGGGCCACTGTCCTCCAGACCTCAGAATGGTAGATCCACTGAGAGCTTGCACTGTGTGCCTGGAAAAATCACAGACATTCAATACCAGCCCATGAAAGGAGCCAGGAGGGAGGCTGTATCCTGCAGAGCCACAGGGGTGGAGCTGCCAAAGGCCATGGGAACCCACCTCTTACGTCACCGTGACCTGGGTGTGAGCCATAGAGTCAAAGGAGGTCATTTTGGAGCTTAAAGATCTGAGTGCCCTGCTTGATTTCAGACTTGCATGGGGCCTGTAGCCCCTTTATTTTGGCCAATTTCTCCCATTTGGAAAGGCTGCATTTACCCAATGCCAGTACCCCCTTGTACCTAGGAAGTAACTCACTTGCTTTTGGTTTTATGGGCTCATAGGCGGAAGGGACTTGCCTTGTCTCAGATGAGACTTTGGACTGTGGACTTTTGAGTTAATGCTGAAATGAGTTAAGACTTTGGGGGACTGTTGGGAAGGCATGATTGGTTTTGAAATGTGAGGACATGAGATTTGGGAGGGGTCAGAGGCAGAATGATATGGTTTGGCTGTGTCTCCACCTAAATCTCATTTTGAATTCCCATGTGTTGTGGGAGGGACCTGGTGGGAGGTGACTGGATCATGGGGGCAGGTCTTACCTGTGCTGTTCGCATGATAGTGAATGAGTCTCTCGAGATCTGATGGTTTTAAAAGGGGGAGTTTCCCTGCACAAGCTCTCTGCCTGCCACCATCCATGTAAGATGTGACTTGCTCCTCCTTGCTTTCCGCCATAATTGTGAGGCCTCCCCAGCCATGTGGAACTGTGAGTCCAATAAACCTCTTTTTCTTTCCAGTTTTGGGTTTATCTTTATCAGCAGTGTGAAAACAGACTAATACACTTTATTACATTTTCCTTCTACAAAGTTTACATTTTTTATTACAATAGTTTTCATTTGTATTTCTTTTTAGATGACGAAGACATTTTACAGACATTTTATCATTGAACTCTACAATTTAAGTGTTAGAGCAAGTTTTAGCTATTTAACAATAAGGAAATGGAGCTTCAGCGACCTGCTGTAGTTAACATACGTAATAAGCTGAATAACTGGGTCATGTATCCTATGCTATGTTTTCCTGAGTTACGTAGGTATCCTGTATAAGAAAAAAAATCAGTTTTATGATTCTGTAAAAGTATTTTGATACCTTTTGATACATAAGACTTATTAGTATGGGTATGCATCAAATTTTCTTTCAGTATACAACAAAATAAATTTAGTAAAGTAAGAATCATGTAATTCGAATTCCTATAAACCACATTTAGTAAGTATCTAAAAGGAAGGATCAGAAATACTATAAAGTTAATACACACACACGTGCCTACGCTCACAAATGGCACACATTTTCAAAGATATAAAAGCACATAATTGAAAAGTATGTTTTCTGGGGCCAGGTGCAGTGGCTCACGCCTGAAATCCCAGCACTTTGGGAGGCTGAGGCGGGCGGATCATGAGGTCAGGAGATCAAGACCATCCTGGCTAACATGGTGAAACTAAAAATACAAATTTAGCCAGGTGTGGTGGCAGGCGCATGTAGTCCCAGCTACTCAGGAGGGTGAGGCAGGAGAATGGTGTGAACCTGGGAGGCGGAGCTTGCAGTGAGCTGAGATCGAGCCATTGCACTCCGGTCTGGGTGACAGAGTGAGACTGTATCTCAAAAAAAAAAAAAAAAAAAAGTATGTTTTCCACTTGGGTGTGGTAGCCAGGTGAACAGTCCAGCCAAACAGTGACACCCCTAGAGAAGATATTGAGCAGGATTTATTTCTGTTTTCCTTTTCTTTTTTTTAACACAAATTATTCCATCCTACAGGTTAGTTTCAGCCTTTCTTTTATCACTTATCTATTCACACAAAGACAAGCACATGTGCATGCACACACACTTTTTTCTTCTCTCTCTTTATTCCACAGCAGCACAGAGTTACCATCATCTTTTTAATGGCTGTAAAAATATAATTGATTTGACCAGTTGAACATTTAAAGTATTTGCAAGTGAATCTTGCTGTGCAGACATCATTTAGAATGTGTGTAGTATGTCTGTAAGATAAATTCCTAGAAGAAAAATTATTAGGCAAAAGAAATCATGCATTTTTAAGAAATATTCCTAAATTGCCTCAGGGGATGGTATATAAATCTATATTTCCACTAGTAATGCATGACTGCATGTTTTCCTCACACCGCCACCCACACACTGTGTCGTCAACATTCGTGAACTGTATTAACCTGAGAGATAAAGTATGTTATATAATTGAGTTTTAATTTGTAACTTTTCCTTTATAAGTGAGGTTGAGGTTTCCCCCACTTTTGTGTGGTCTTCCCATTTGTTGACCAGAGTGTTAGTCTTTTCTCAAATGATTCATGAAAGCTGGACACATTAAGAATATGAACCCCTTAGCTGTTAAAATGGTTGTAATTTTTTCCAAGTTTTTTTTTGTATTGTTTATGGAATTATTTTATATATAGATTTTAATTTTTATGTAATTAAACATGTCTATTTATATATTGGAGCATTTTGTCATATTACAAAATCCTTCTCCAATTCCAAACTTTAAAATTCTTTTTTCCCAATTTATTTTAGCTTTATATTTTGTATTTAACATCTGTCATTTATTTTAGGAGGAAGTGTGAGGTATGTATCTCACTTTATTTCTTTTCCAGATGGTAATTTATTTATTACAATCTGTCTTATAAAATAAACCACTTCTCCACTGATTTGAAATGCCACTTTTATTGTATAATAAATTTCTGCACATTAGCAATATTTTACTGTTTATCAAAACTACATCATAATTCCTATTTGTATATTGCTCTATTGTTCTTTCTAGTTATTGTCAGCCTAATATTTTGAACTGTTCTCTAAAGATACCCATTACAGAAATATAGTCCTATTTATTTATGTATGCATGTTTGCACTTATTTATGATGTATGTACTATGTAAGAGTTGGGGATCAATATATACCAAAATAAATTACATTGTTCCTGTCCACATCACAAAGTATTAAGATAAATTAAAAAGTTAAAGTATATATGAAACTCTATATGCCTTTTGAGTAAAAACAAGAAAATTATTTTTCAAAAAGCAAATAAACAAGTTTATTATTTTAGATTCATTTACTGTAGTTAATACCTTATTTGTTTTCTAATAACAACTGTAAAGACGAAACGTGTTGACATATACTGTGATAAAGAAAGTTCATTTCCTAGCAGTTAATTCTGAGTAGGATGCTGGGCCTATACAAGTGGTGATGAATAGCATAAATAAGTTAGCTTTTCCAAAAAATTAAATGTTTAGAAGTATCTTCAGGCCACGTGTGGTGGCTCACACCTGTAATCCCAGCACTTTGGGAGGCCGAGGGGGGTGGATCACGAGGTCAGGAGATTGAGACCATCCTGACTAACACGGTGAAAGCCCATGTCTATTAAAAGCACAAAAAATTAGCCGGGTGTGGTGGCGGGTGCCTGTATTCCCAGCTACTCGGGAGGCTGAGGCAGGAGAATGGTGTGAATCCAGGAGGCAGAGCTTGCAGTGAGCCGAGATCGCGCTACTGCACTCCAGCCTGGGCGAGAGAGCGAGACTCCTTCTCAAAAACAAACAAACAAACAAACAAACAAACAAACAAAAGTATCTTCAAATGGACTTTTCAAGTGTTTCTTCTTTATATAAGTTGAGAAAGTAACACAGAAGCATCAGTAAAGTGTCTTCAGGCAACAACATAGCATCATGTTGGTATGTCACTTACTGGAAAGAAGATTATGTATCTTTTAGACTCTTTCTAAATTAAAAAAAAATGCACCTGTCAAATATGAAATACTGGTAAAGTTCAAAGAGTCAGTAATGTTTATGGATGATTAAAAATGTGAAAACTGTGACAGATTCTTTCTCAGTCAGAGTAATTTGATTTCTGCAAAGTGGGCTATAGACCTGCCTTCGGGTACTTTCTCAAAGATTAACTGAATTTTCTTAAACAAATATTTAATTTGATTACCAGAATATGAAAGAAAAAAATTTTGTCTAACAACTCGTTCTGAAGTTTGCCAATAGCTTTCTTTTACTGGCCGATATGACTTTTCTGCAGCATTTCATTATCAGTTGAGCTTTGTCTTCTTAAGTCAGTTAATGATACGATACAAACAAAATATATTATCGTGCAGGTAAATAAACTGTCCTGTTGGAAAACTTAATATTTCCTATTTAAATTTCAGAAAAATTCAGCTTTTTTTGTAGTTGATATTCAATGCACAGACATAAGAAAACAGGTTTATTGTGTCTAAGGCTTTTTCTGTTTTAAGTGATAAAGCCATCTTTGGCATGAAGAATACTTTGTTCTCATTTTCAGTAGAAAGTGGCATGCATCCCAGTTACCCAATAGTTACCCTAAAGCACTCAACTAAAATTAAGACATAAAAAATGTACGTACATTCTTTTGAAGGTGATTGAGAATTGAAATTTTATTTGTTAAAATATTTTACATATGCTTATTCTCGCTGCCATATTATGACACTTACTCTGTAAAAGCTTTTGTGGTATTGTATCTTACTGAGATAGTATAGTTTTTTGATAGGTGATTTCTTTTTTGTTGTTGTTGTTCTAGTTTCCATTTACTTTATTGTTCATTCTTTTTTTTTAATTTTTATTATTATACTTTAGGTTTTAGGTTACATGTGCACAATGTGCAGGTTTGTTACATATGTATCCATGTGCCATGTTGATTTCCTGCACCCATTAACTCGTCATTTAGCATTAGGTATATCTCCTAATGCTATCCCTCCCCCCCTCCCCCAACCCCACAACAGTCCCCAGAGTGTGATGTTCCCCTTCCTGTGTCCATGTGTTCTCATTGTTCAATTCCCACCTATGAGTGAGAACATGCAGTGTTTGGTTTTTTGTCCTTGCGATAGTTTACTGAGAATGATGTTTTCCAATTTCATCCATGTCCCTACAAAGGACATGAACTCATCATTTTTTATGGCCGCATAGTATTCCATGGTGTATATGTGCCACATTTTCTTAATCCAGTCTATCGTTGTTGGACATTTGGGTTGGTTCCAACTCTTTGCTATTGTGAATAGTGCCACAATAAACATACGTGTACATGTGTCTTTATAGCAGCATGATTTATAGTCCTTTGAGTATATACCCAGTAATGGGATGGCTGGGTCAAATGGTATTTCTAGTTCTAGATCCCTGAGGAATGGCCACACTGACTTCCACAATGGTTGAACTAGTTTACAGTCCCACCAACAGTGTAAAA